>NC_083423.1:1537500-1620794 GCF_020745735.1 Hemiscyllium ocellatum | reverse complement strand
GGAGGAGGAGGAGGAGGAGGGGGGAGAGAGGAGGAGGAGGGGGTGAAAGGGGAGGAGGGGGGAGAGGGAGTAGAAATGAGAGGGGGGAGAGGGAGGAGAAGAGGAAGGAGAGAGAGGAGGAGGAGGGGGACAGAGAGGAGGAGAAGAGAGAGGAGGAGGAGGAGGGGGATAGAGAGGAGGAGAGGGAGGATGGGGGAGAGAGAGGAGGAGGAGGAGGGAGAGACTGGAGGAGGAGGGTGGAGAGGCTAGGGGAGTAGTGGGGACAGGGAGGAGGGGGAGGGGGAGATGAAGGTGTGTGGGAGGAGGAGGAGGGGAGAGAGGGAGGGGAGAGGGAGGAGGAGGAGGAGGGGAGAGAGGGAGGGGGAGAGAGGGAGGAGGCAGAGGAGGAGGAAGGGTGGGGGAGGAGGAGGAGAGGGGCAAGGGAGGAGGAGGGGAAGAGGGTGGAGGAGGGCGGAGGAGGGAGGAGGAGGAGGAAAGCGAGCAGGGGCAGAGGGAGGAGGAGGAGGGGCAGAGGGAGGGGCAGAGGGAGAAGTGGAGGGGGAGGAGGAGGAGGGGGGAGAGGGAGGTGGAGGAGGAGGGGGAGCGGAGGGAGGAGGAGTGGGAGAGGGTGGAGAAGGGGGAAAGGAGGTTGGAGGAGGGGGGAAAGGAGGGAGGAGAAGGAGAGGGGAGAAGGAGGAGGAGGAAGAGGAGGGGCAGAGGGAGGAGGAGGGGAAGGAGGAGGAGGAGAGGGAGGAGGAGGGGAGAGGGGAGAGGGCAAGGGACGGGGGGGGAGAGGGAGGAGGAGAGGGTGGTGGCTGGGGGAGAGGAGGGAGGAGGAGGAGGATGGGGGAGAGAGGGAGGAGCGGGGGGAGAGTGAGGAGGTGAAGGAAGACGTGGGGAGAGGGTGGAGGAAGAGGAGGGCGGAGGAGGAGGGTGGAGAGAGTGGAGGAGGAGGGGGAGAGGGTGGAGGAGGAGGAGGGGGAGAGGCTGGAGGAGGAGGAGGGGGAGAGGGAGAGGGAAGAGGCGGAGGAGACTGGAGAGGAAGAGGTGGGGAGAGGGTGGAGGAGGAGGAGAGGGGAGAGAAGGAGGAGGAGGAGAAGGAGGAAGAGGATGACGAGGGGGAGGAAGAGGATGAGGAGGGGGGAGGAAGGGGAGAGAGAGGAGGAGGAGGAGAGGGAGAGAGAGGAGGAGGAGGGGAGAGAGAGAGAGGAGGAGGAATAGTGGGGGGGAGAGAGAGAGAGAGGAGGAGAAGGAGGTGGGGGAGAGAGAGGAGGAGGA
Source organism: Hemiscyllium ocellatum (assembly GCF_020745735.1). Lineage (NCBI taxonomy): Eukaryota > Metazoa > Chordata > Chondrichthyes > Orectolobiformes > Hemiscylliidae > Hemiscyllium > Hemiscyllium ocellatum. The sequence continues at coordinate 1,619,537 of NC_083423.1, read as the reverse complement.
GGGGAGAGAGAGGAGGAGGAGGAGGGAGAGAGAGAGGAGGAGGAGGGGAGAAAGAGAGGAGGGGAAGGAAGGGGAGAGAGAGGAGGAGGGAGAGAGAGAGGAGGAGGGAGAGAGAGGAGGAGGAGGGGAGAGAGAGAGGAGGGGGAGGAAGGGGAGAGAGAGGAGGAGGGAGAGAGAGGGAAGGAGGAGGAGGAGGGGAGAGAGAGGGAGGAGGAGGAGGAGAAGGAGAAAGAGGGAGGAGGAGGCGGAGGGAGGTGGTGGGAGAGAGAGAGGAGGAGGAGGTGGGAGAGAGAGGGGAGGAGGAGGAGAAGGAGAGAGAGGGAGGAGGAGGCGGAGGAGGAGGTGGGAGAGAGGAGGAGGAGGTGGAAGAGAGACAGGAGGAGGAGGTGGGAGAAAGAGAGGAGGAGGAGGAGGAGTGGAGTGAGAGAAGACAGGAGGAACCTGTTTCCCTTGGCAGAGTATTCAAAAACTCGAGGTTATAGATGTAAGTGAAGTGGCTGCTTATTGAGGGGACATGAGAAAAACCTCTTTACACCGAGGGAGGGGGGTGTCTGGAACTCACTGCCTTATTTGGTGGAGGAGACAGAGACCCTAAACTCTGTCAAAATGTACTTGGATCTGTGGCTCAAGTGCTGTAAGCTGCAGGGCTATGGTTTCATGTGCAGGAAGATGGGATTAGAAAGGACATCTGGGTGTCTTTGTGTCAGCATGGACCAGATGGGCCAAATGGCCTCTTTCTGTGCTGTATCATTTCTTTGGTTCTACAAGACAAGCTCCTCTTCTCTGGAATCAATCCACTGAAGCTCCTCTGAACTGCCTCCAGTACATCTGCGCCCCACCTCAAATCAGGGGATGAAAACTGTACGTAATGTTGATAGAGGAGTATAATTGTGCCCAGTACACAGGGGAGAATCTTTGAAAATGTGCCGTGAGGTCTCTTACATTCACCTGAGAAAGCAGCCTGCCTCTGAGCTGAACATTTTATCTGCAAGATTACACAATCAACATCAAAGTAGACTCCCTCAGAATGACACTGGAGCAACAGCCCAGCTGAAAGTTTGGGATGGTGTCTGATTTGGGTCCTGGACCCACACTAATCTGACTCAGAGGCAAGAGTGTGACCAACAGAGCCATAGTCGACACACCCTGTTGCTTCTGCTCTTGGTCATAGTTTCCATTCAGAGATCCAGCATTTGGATTTGATTGACAACTTTGATGGAAAAAATATTTGGGTTAGCCTTTAGATTGGGTACTGGAGGTTGGAAAATGTAATTTGGAACAAAAGCAGCTGTTATAATGATCCTGTTACACCCTGGCAGCTGCTGCTCATAGTTTTAACAATTCAAGACTTCATGCGAATCAGATTTTCTCATTTAAATCATAAATGGTACCAATAAAGGAATGAGCATCAACATACCAGAATCTCAGCCATTGATAAAGAAAATTCAATGAAATAAAATCCCTCAAAGTCTGACAGCATAACTCTGCAAGAAAGGCTTGTATTGATTAAAATACTTCAAGTCCTTGATGCATGTGAGCTCAGTCCATCTACAAATTAAACCATCTACTTCAAACTACTAAAATGTTTCCGATTTAAAAGTGCCTCCCTTGAAGGGCAGCACATTGTTTAAACTAGGGCTCATCTCTGTAGCTCCTCCACACAAACCCTCATTTTACTTCAACCTCCCTCTGACAATGGAGTTGGTTTGAGTCAAGAACTGGTTTCGCATCCCACCTTGAACTTTGTTCTGCTTTAACTCCAACCAAACAGGTTGTGAAGCTAACAGCAAAGTGAAGCTTGCCTTGTTCCACCAAAATTATTTGAGTTAAAATTGAGGTTGTGCTGGTTCAGAATGAAGCTAGGAACCACAAAGAGATGCTGACAATGTGTCAAGTATCTGCCAAGAAGGGGGTATGTGGAAACCACTGAACAGATCAGTTATGCTACTCTTGTTCATTGTAACACGCAGTTTATTTGAAATGAATATAGTTTGTTACTATAACATTAGAAATAGTACAGTTAGATATCCAAGGGGAAGGAAAAGTGCAGAAAATAATTAAGAAAATCTGCAGTTTTTCTCTCTTTCCAGGACTTAATCCCCTTGGCATGTCATAGTTTCCTCTCTGCTGAAGAGGACGATGTGAACAGGATATTGAAAGACATCAGTCACTAACTCCATACAGTGCTTTGTTAACAGAAACTCGGCTGATTGTGGTCATATGGGCAATATCAGGCAATGTTACCAAAGGGGAACGTTCCAAATCCTTACAAATGACCTGCTAATCATCAGACTCAATCCACGTGTCCAGCAGATCTGAACTCCAACTGCCCTGGGAGTTTGTATTTGAATATTGCTGGGAGAAAGTGAGGACTGCAGATGCTGCAGATCAGAGTCTAGAGTGTGGCACTGGAAAGGCACAGCAGGTCAGGCAGCAACCGAGGAGCAGGAGAATCAACGTTTTGAGTATATGCTCTTCATCAGGAATCATTTGAATATTGCTGTTAATCTGAGTGCTATTGGCTTTCTGTTCACTTGGAGGTTTGCAAGCAAGACTTCATAAAGAAGTGTTCAGAGATTGTGTTTATTCTCTTGTTTGGAGAAGTAGATGAGGCAGAAGAATTGGTTGATTCAAAATCCTCAGAAAGCAGGCAATCTATTTGGAAATGTTATGAGACATTTCCATTGCAGGTAAGACTTCCACTTGGAAGCAGACCTTGTGGCTCAGAGACAGGGACACAACCCCTGTACCACAAGAGTCCTTTGTCTACATTGTCAAGTTTTCAAGTTTTCTTTGTTCACTGTTGGGACATAGTGTCACTGGCTGAGCCAGCATTTCTTACCCGTCCCTAGTTGCCCTTGAGAAGGTGATGGTGTGCTGCCTTTTAGAACCACTGCAGTTTATGTGCTGTAGCTCCTCCCACAATGCCTTTAGTGAGGGAAATTCCAGGAGTTAATTCCAGAGACCGTGAAGGAATGGCGATATATTTCCAAGTCAGGATGGTGGCTGGCTTGGAAGGGAACTTGAAGGTGGTGATGTGTCCATGTATCTGCTGCCATTATCCTTCTAGATGGAAGTGGTCATGGGTTTGGAAGGTGCTGTCTGTGTATCTTAGGTGAATTTTTGCAGTGCATCTTGTAGATGGTCCCCACTGCTGTTGCTGAGTGTCGGTGGTGGAGGAGTGGATGCTTGTGAATGTGGTGCCATTTAAATGGGCTGATGTGTCCTGGATGGTGTCAAGCTTCTTGTGTGTTGCTGGAGTGCACTCATCCAGACAAGTGGGCAGTATTCCGTCACACTCCTAACTTGTGCCTTGTAGATGGTGGATGGGCTTTGGGGAGTCAGGGGGTGAGTTGTTAGCCACAGTATTCCCAGCCTCTGACCTGCTCTTACACCCTCTATTGATGTGGTGAGTTCAGTTGAGTTTCTGGTCAATAGTAACCCTCAAGATGTCGTTAGGGGGGGATTCAGTGATGGTGAAAACATCATCTTTTATTGAAGATTGTCATTGCCTGGCATTTGTTTGACACAATGTTACTTGCACTTCTCAGCCCAGCCCAGCCCCAGCCCAGCCCCAGCCCCAGCCCCAGCCCCAGCCCCAGCCCCAGCCCCAGCCCCAGCCCCAGCCCCAGCCCCAGCCCCAGCCCCAGCCCCAGCCCCAGCCCCAGCCCCAGCCCCAGCCCCAGCCCTAGCCCCAGCCCAAGCCCCAGCCCCAGCCCCAGCCCCAGCCCCAGCCCCAGCCCCAGCCCCAGCCCCAGCCCCAGCCCCAGCCCCAGCCCTAGCTCCGGCCCCAGCCCCAGCCCCAGCCCAGCCCCAGCCCAAGCCCCAGCCCCAGCCCCAGCCCTAGCCCCAGCCCCAGCCCCAGCCCCAGCCCTAGCCCCAGCCCTAGCTCCGGCCCCAGCCCCAGCCCCAGCCCCAGCCCTAGCCCCAGCCCTAGCTCCGGCCCCAGCCCCAGCCCCAGCCCCAGCCCCAGCCCCAGCCCCAGCCCCGGCCCCAGCCCCAGCCCCGGTCCCGGCCCCAGCCCCGGCCCCAGCCCCAGCCCCAGCCCAGCCCCAGCCCCAGCCCTAGCCCCAGCCCCAGCCCCAGCCCCAGCCCTAGCCCCAGCCCCAGCCCCAGCCCCAGCCCAGCCCCAGCCCCAGCCCCAGCCCCAGCCCCAGCCCAGCCCCAGCCCCAGCCCCAGCCCCAGCCTGGGTATTATCCAGATCTTGTTGCATTTGAACATGGATTGTTTCAGTATGTGAGGCATCATGACCACGTGACAGTGAGGCAAGGAATAGGGAGAGAGTGCAGTTGAACACGTGGCTGCAAGGATGGTGTAGGAGGGAGGGCTTCAGGTATTTGGACAATTGGACTGCATTCTGGGGAAGGTGGGACCTGTACAAACAGGACGGGTTGCACCTGAACCAGAAGGGCACCAATATCCTGGGGGGTAGGTTTGCTAGCACTCTTCGGGGGGGTTTAAACTAATTTGGCAGGGGGATGGGATCCGGACTTGTATTCCAGCAAGTAAGTTAGCTGTTTGTCAGGATGTCCAAGAATGTAGGGAGGCTGTGGAGAAGGTAGCACTGACAGGGAATATGTGCGGAGACAGAGATGGGTTCAAGTGTGTATACTTCAACGCAAGGAGTATCAGAAATAAGGTGGGTGAACTTAAGGCGTGGATCGGTATCTGGGACTACGATGTTGTGGCCATCAGGGAAACGTGGATAGATGAGGGACAGGAATGGTTGTTGGAGGTTCCTGGTTACAGATGTTTCAGTAAGATTGGGGGGGGGGGGTGGTAAAAAAGGAGGGGGGTTGGCGTTGCTATGTGAAATTGTATAACAGCTGCAGAAAGGCAGTTCGAGGGGGATCTGCCTTTGGAGGCAGTATGGGCTGAAGTCAGAAATAGGAAAGGAGCAGTCACCTTGTTGGGTGTTTACTATAGGCCCCCCAATAGCAGCAGAGATGTGGAGAAACAGATTGGGAAACAGATTTTGGAAAGGTGCAGAAGCCACAGGGTCTTAGTCATGAGCGATTTCAACTTCCCAAATATTGATTGGAAGCTCTTTAGATCAAGTAGATTGGATGGGCCGGTGTTTGTGCAGTGTGTCCAGGAAGCTTTTCTAACTCAGTATGTAGATTGTCCGACCAGAGGGGAGGCCATATTGGATTTGGTACTTGGTAACGAACCGGGACAAGTGATGGGCTTGTTAGTGGGTGAGCATTTTCGTGATGGTGACCACAATTCTGAGACTTTCACCTTGGGGTTATGGAGAGAGATAGGTGCCTGCAACAGGGTAGGTTTTACAATTGGGGGAAGGGTAAATACGATGCTACAAGACAGGATCTGAGGAGCATAAATTGAGAGCATAGGCTGTCAGGGAAGGATGTCGTTGAAACGTGGAACTTTTTCAAGGAACAGATACGACGTGTCCTTGATATGTATGTACCTGTCAGGCAGGAAAGAGATGGTCGTGTGAGGGAACCTTGGTTGACGAGGGAGGTTGAATGTCTTGTAAAGAGGAAGAAGGAGGCTTACATAAGGTTGAGGAAACAAGGTTCAGACAGAGCGTTGGAGGGATACAGGATAGCCAGGAGGGAGCTGAAGAAAGGGATTAGGAGAGCTAAGAGAGGGCATGAAAAATCTTTGGTGGGTAGGATCAAGGATAACCCCAAGGCCTTTTATGCGTATGTGAGAAACATGAGAATGACGAGAACGAGGGTAGGTCCGATCAAGGACAGTAGTGGGAGATTGTGTATTGAGTTGGAAGAGATAGGAGAGGTCTTGAATGAGTACTTTTCTTCAGTGTTTACAAATGAGAGGGACCGTATTGTTGAAGAGGAGACTATGAAACGGACTGGTAAGCTAGAGGAGATACTTGTTAGGAAGGAAGATGTGTTGGGCATTTTGAAAAACTTGAGGATAGACAAGTCCCCCGGGCCTGACGGGATATATCCTAGGATTATGTGGGAAGCAAGAGAGGAAATTGCAGAGCCATTGGCAATGATCTTTTCTTCTTCACTGTCAATGGGGGTGGTACCAGGGGACTGGAGATTGGCGAATGCTGTGCCTCTGTTCAAAAAAGGGAATAGGGATAACTCCGGGAATTACAGGCCAGTTAGTCTTACTTCGGTGGTAGCAAAGTAATGGAAAGGGTACTGAGGGATAGGATTTATGACTATCTGGAAAGACACTGCTTGATTAGGGACAGCCAGCACAGATTTGTGAGGGGTAGGTCTTGCCTTACAAGTCTTATTGAATTCTTTGAGGAGGTGACCAAGCATGTGGATGAGGGTAGAACAGTGGATGTAGTGTACATGGATTTTAGTAAGGCTTTTGATAAGGTTCCCCATGATAGGCTTATGCAGAAAGTCAGGAGGCATGGGATAGTGGGAAGTTTGGCCAGTTGGACAGAGAACTGGCTAACCGGTCGAAGTCAGAGAGTGGTGATAGATGGTAAATATTCAGCCTGGAGCCCAGTTACAAGTGGAGTTCTGCAGGGATCAGTTCTGGGTCCTCTGCTGTTTGTAATTTTTATTAATGACTTGGAAGAGAGAGTCGAAGGGTGGGTCAGTAAATTTGCAGACGATATGAAGATTGGTGGAGTTGTGGATAGTGAGGAGGGCTGTTGTCGGCTGTAAAGGGACTTAGATATGATGCAGAGCTGGGCTGAGGAGTGGCAGATGGAGTTCAACCCTGCCAAGTGTGAGGTTGTCCATTTTGGAAGGACAAATAAGAATGCGGAATACAGGGTTAACGGTAGGGTTCTTAGTAAGGTAGAGGAGCAGAGGGATCTTGGGGTCTATGTTCATAGATCTTTGAAAGTTGCCACTCAGGTGGATAGAGCTTGTAAGAAGGCCTATGGTGTATTAGCGTTCATTAGCAGAGGGATTGAATTCAAGAGTCGTGAAGTGATGTTGCAGCTGTACAGGACATTGGTAAGGTCACATTTGGAGTACTGTGTGCAGTTCTGGTCACCTCATTTTAGGAAAGATATGGAAGCTTTGGAGAGGGTGCAGAGGAGATTTACCAGGATGTTGACTGGAATGGAGAACAGGTCGTACGAGGATAGGTTGAGAGTGCTAGGCCTTTTCTCATTGGAATGGCGAAGGATGAGAGGTGACTTGATAGAGGTTTATAAGATGGTCACGGGAATAGATAGAGTAGACAGTCAGAGACTTTTTCCCCGGGTACAACAGAGTGTTACAACGGGACATAAATTTAAGGTGAAGGGTGGAAGATATGGGGGGGGGGGGATGTCAGGGGTAGGTTCTTTACCCAGAGAGTGGTGGGGGCATGGAATGTGCTGCCTGTGGGAGTGGCAGAGTCAGAAATATTGGTGACCTTTAAGCGGCAATTGGATAGGTACATGGATTGGTGCTTAAGCTAGGACAAATGTTTGGCACAACATTGTGGGCTGAAGGGCCTGTTCTGTGCTGTATTGTTCTATGTATTGTTCTATCTATGAATGGTGCTGAACAATTTATAATCATCTGCAAACACTTCTGACCTTATGGAGGGAAGGTCATTGTTGAAGCAGCTGAAGGTGGTTGGGCCTAGGACACTCCCCTGGCACTACAGGGGATGTTGGTACAGTATTCTATTGGGACAGTAGTTCTCTGTCCTACACAGTACTGGAAGGAAACTAACTGCCAATGCATCAAAAGGTTCTGAACTCTGCATAAGTTTATAATTTTAATTGTGATTCATGATCCCTTCCTCAAACAATTCTTTGCCAAATTTCAAGCTACTTTTGGTTCTGGGGATTTTGGAGTTGGTGTTGAATTCCCTTCATGATATTTTTGGCAGGTCAAAAGGAAGCTTGCCTAAATATTACACGTTTAATATCACAAGGGACAGAATGCAAGATGTGAAAGTCTGCTGAAAATTACAGCTCATAAGAAAACAGTCCAAGCCCTTAACAAACAGGGATTGCCCCGAGTTTAAAACAAGAGAACATGTGTGCCTCAGTTTAACCCAAAAGACATATCACCCGATCATGGGCTGAGTAATCTTTCAGGTTTGCAAACCTGATTCAAAGACTTGTTGGGCTGAAGGGCCTGTTTCCACACTGTAAGTAATCTAATCTAATCTAATCAAAGACAAAATTCATGTTTTCAGCTCAGGCTGTTAAATGAGGCTGAAATAAATCGAACTCGTCCAGTTTGAGATTTTTGAACCAGTTTTACAGCTTCAAGAGTAATCACCGCACAAAAATATCAATTTCAAGTTGTTTCATTTGACCTGATATTTAACCAGATAATTTAAATCAGGCCCAAGACATAGTTCCTCAATCAAACCCACCCTGAGCTAACCAGTTAAATTGTGCACATCATCAATTCCTAGCCACTAATCCAGGTCAAATTGATCTTCCATGCCTTCATTTTAAATGTTCTTCTAAGCCCAAATTCCAAAGTTCTGATTTCTATATTTCTGATGCCAGTTTTGTCAAGCAAATTATGGAGGAAACAGTGAGTGAGGTGCCATCCTGTTCTGAGACTGGGATCTGAGCTGCTTCCACGGGTCTCTCTCTATCTAAACCTTAGAGGATGTTGTCTGGGAAGAGAGCATTGCTGAGATGGAAAATTTCTTGTTTGTGTTCTGTTTTCTGTAAGTGAGGGGGCATCCAATGAGTATCAGCAAAATCTCAGAATTGTTTCAATGCAGATGGAGGCCGTTCAATCCATTATGTCTACACTGGCTCTCTGAATATTTTGACTTCGTGTCAAAGCCCTGCCATTTTCCCATACCTGCACTTGTGTGATTATTTAAACAGAAACAATGCCCTTTTGAATGTCTCACTATACTTCAAGACAGTGAGTGCCAGAGCCTAATGAGTTACTGAGTGAAGAAGGGCTCTTTTTTGTAGCATATTTGCTCCTTTTGCAAATCACTTTAACTCTGTGTACTCTCTCATTTCTGCTCCTTTTAGGAACAGGAAAAGTTCCTCCCTGTCTAGTCTGTCAGCCCATTCATGAATTTGAAAACCTCTATCAGATCTCCATATAGATGTCTTCTCTCTAAGGAGAACAGTCATAAACTTTTCAATTTATCCCCATAACTGAAGAGTCTTTTCCCTGAAATGAATTTTGTAAATCTCATCTGCACACTCTCAATAATTTTCACCCTTTCTTGGTTTGATGCAAGTGTCTTACCCCATTACTTCCTTCCATTTATACTTTCATTTCCCTTTTAATAAAGCCCAGGTTACTGTATGCTTGAGTAATTGCCCTCTCCATTTTTAGGGAGCTGTTCATATGTGCACTGAGATCCCATTGCTCATACACCTCTTTAAATCTTGTATCCCCTTATTTTATATTGTCTATGTTCTTGCCATCAAAATCCATCACTTTGAATTTCATCTGCCATCTCTCTGCCCACTTAACCAATCAGGAACCACCATATCAACACTCAAACCTGAAGTCCCAACGTGGAGCCTGTCCACTCCCAATTCCAAAACTGGGCAAATATTTTGATCTTTTCAGTCTCCTATATATAGTGGGTTAAGAGGAGTGAAAGGAAAATTGACATTCTACCTGGTGTCACCATCTATCCTAACAGCTGTCCAACCCCTCTCCCTACGTTGCAGAATCCCCCCAAATACTGCAGCTAACCCGGGGGCAACAGATGGAATGCTAACCTTTTCCTCATTCCTACATGGCGTCAGGCCACCATTGAGTACTTTCTCAGTAACTAGACAAGCCAGCAGCTCTGCAGATATCGAGAGCTGAATTTGTGCATTTATACTTTATGCAGTTTAATAATCTCAGGATTTTAATACACAGTCAGATTTAGTGTTGGTTCTGACCTTATCTGACTAAAATAACATTGATGCTTTGGATTATCAGAACAAGTACACAGTAACTGCTAATGAAAGCTCCTGGATTCCAAGCCCCCGAACATTGGTTACTGAAGTGTGATATTTGTCATGACAATAACACTACAACATGATAAAGATAGAAGGGCATTGAGAAGCTGTTCTTATCCTGGGAGCTATTAAGAGACACAACACCACTGTCTCCACTACATAACACACGTATACTGTAAACTGTCGCAATAAAATTATGAAGCTATTCTTTTCAGACTTATAGACATCGAATACATAATACATTTAAAAGGTATAATTAAAGCTCAAAAATCTCCTTGAACTCACTATGGGTAATAATTCAGTATTATATTTAAGTCAAAGATTAATACAACTAGTCTTATCTGTGAACAAACAGGAGATCAGTTTGGCTTATTTAGCAACTCTTGACTCTAAATGGATAAGACATGTGGCTGAGTCATGCAGGAACTAACTTGGAATGTTACATGTCCCCTCCAGAACTTGAAGACATAATGTAGACTGACAGTCTTGTGTAGTATGAGGAAACACTGCATTGTCAAAGGAACTACCCTTTTGGATGAATTATTAAACTGAGATCTTGTGTTTATATTGGATCAGCTGGAATTCCCACGGAAACATTCAATACAGAGCAGAGCATTCCCTTGGTTTTCCAGCCAACATTCACCTTGAGTCCCAGCCAATAGTCTTCCCTCAATCGAGACGATTAAAATATAGGTTAGGATTTTGTTTTGTAGTTTAATAGACCTTGGCACATCTGCTTCTGTATAAAGCCTTGAATGTGTAATGCTTTGTGGTGCTTCAATGAAAGTCTCTTATTTTTTACTCACATTATGTTGTGAGTTACAGGTGGGTGGGGCATTTCCAATTCAGCTGCTGGAGCATGAACATTGGCTGAGGTGGGAGTCAGGTATTATCATAGATATCATTAGCTTCATGTTAAAGACAATACCAAAGCCTTTCTATGATAGGACACAATCTGCTGTTCCATGGTTAACACACTATGGTAGTAAGGTAAAAGTCACACTTTGATGTTCTTCTAAATTCTAATACAGCATATCTTGTTATGGGAAGGCAAAAGTGGTGGTGGTGGTGGTGGTGGTGGTGGAGTTAATGGTAGTGCCCCTGGACGAGAAAGTCAGAACTACAGGTTAATATTCAGGGATTTGAATCCAAGGTAGGTGAACCTTGACCTTTATAAAAAGCTAGTCAGTTGCAACCGTTGTCAATTGTCATGAAAAACTCATCAAGTTCACTCATGTCCGTGAGGGAAAGAAATTTAATGTCTTTACCTGGTTTGGACCGACAGCATGAGGTTGCTTCTTAATTGCCCTCTGGGTAATTAGGGATGGGCAATAAATGGCTTGACCAGAGACACCCACATCACATGAAAAATGAAGAGAATGTTGTGTGGGCTGAAAAGAATGTTCTGACCATGTTGGAGATTGAAGGAGTCAACAGCTTCTTTTTCCTGAAGTCTTCAAAAACAACAATTGCATCATCATAATTATTCCCACATAGTCTGAACTAGTCGATATTTGATGACATAATTGTTAGGAGCACCCTGGTTGCCTCCCTTGTTGGCACTGAGCGAGGCCATCAGTGGTGAACTCTGTGGGAAAGCCATTATCTCTGACCTCAAAGAGAAAGGAAACCTGAGCAAGGAATGTCTGTGACTCTGAGTGCCCGGGGGGTGGGGGAGGTGGCAATAGCCTCATGGTATTATTCCTAAAATTGTTAATCCAGAGACTCGGATAATGTTCTGGGGACCTGGGTTTAAATCATGTCAAGGCACGTGCTGGAATCTGAATTAATGACCATGAAACCATTGTTGATTGTTGGAAAAACCCATCTGGGTCACTAATGTCCTTTAGGAAAGGAAACTGCCATCCTTACCTGGTCTGGCCTACATGTGACTCCAGACCCACAGCAATGTGGTTGACTCTTAACTGCCCTCTGGGCAATAAATGCTACTTAGACAGTGACACCTTTATCCAGTACATGAATAAAAAAAATCCTGAAACTTCAATCAAGAACTATCTTGAGTCTAGCTGTGTGCAATGCTACAGTCAGTTTCCCACATGAAGAATGAAGATTTGGACATGGAATGAGAGTGACTAGTGTTTACGAGCCATATTCAGCTGTAATGTTCTGAGAAAGGGAAAAGAGGAAGTTTATTTTAAAACATCTCTTTCTGATTCGGTCTTAATGCTGTAGAAATGTAGGGTGATCACTTGTAGTCTATTATAAAATCAGAAAAATTATTTTTGTCTGATATTATGGTGGCTATCTTATAGAGAAAAGTCGGAATTAAGTCTTTCTGTGTCCAATATGTTCACACAAACAGCCTAACAGAAAGAGACATTGACACCTGATGGTATTGGAAAGACATAACTGCTGTATAGAAAACAAAAAAATGCTGGAAATCACATCAGGTCAGGCAATATCCATGCAGAGCGAGCAAGCTAACGTTTAAAGTCCAGATGACTGTTGACAGAGTCATAGAGATGTACAGCACGGAAACAGACCCTTCAGTCCAACCCGTCCATGCTGACCAGATATCCCAACACAATCTAGTCCCACCTTCCAGCACCCGGCCCATATCCCTCCAAACCCTTCCTATTCATATACACATTCAGATGCCTTTCATACTGGTGTATAAAATAATGCAGAACCTCCTAACACCAGTCAGCTATTGAGTGTTTCTGTGGACAATATCTCCTGATGCCTGGGGTATTCTGTTCTCTGAATGGCTGTACTGACTCAGCCTCACTCCTATGTAGCTTTCTGGGGAATGTGTAACTTGCTGCTGTTCAGCACATTGACAGTTACTAACTGTGCACTTTGTGTTGAAACTAAGTATAAACCATTTCCATACAGTTCTCAAGTTTTCATAGGCATCAGAGTATGGAGATAGTTTGTGAGGAAGAATTGATGTGTGACACATCATCAGAATATTTACACTAGTTCCCTGAGATTTCTACTGATAGATCATCCCCACATGAGGCCTGGAGAACAGGAAAAAACCCCGTCGATGCCTGGAGCAGGCAGCCCCCGGGTGGGGGAGAGAACAGATTCTGGTCTTGAGAGCCGGCCTGAATTGGGAACACAGTCCAAACAATGTAAAATAGCTGCTTGTAAATATGAAGGAGCATTTGTCTGTTGAATCTTTACAATTTATATTTATAAACCCTTAAGGAGTGCAGGTGTTTGTAAGTTGGACGTTTGTGAATTGGAGACCCCCTTTACAGGATGCAAACTGCAGTGCATTTTTCTTAATGAAATGGCTGAGAAACACATGTAGTAGTAACTAAATTTTTGAAGCCTGAGACCATTAACAATGGTGTTTCAGAATTAATCCACACATTCCAGCACCACACTGTACCTGCTGGGGATTCCTTTATCCCACTGCAATATAATGTTTAAACCTCTCCATTGTCAGTCAGCTTCTGTTATCATAATGGTAGCTGGAACCTCTCTTTAATTCTAATGGTTAACCAAAATTCTGCTAAATATTGTCTTTACCTTCTGCATGCCTGATTAAATTCCATTGACACTTTCCGTGCACATAAATTCTTCCTGTGAGGCTTTGGGTATGTTTCCCAAAAGGAAAACTATAAACAATTAGGTCAGAAATAACTCAAGGGAGAAATTAGATGCAAGACACAGTGATGAAAATTTGTTTAAAGGTCTATTGTTTATGATTTGTTCTTGAGTGAGAGTAAAACAGTATTTATTGCTGACCCCAAGTCCTTCTGCAAACATTGAACCAACAACTGGAATCTGTCCAAATCAGACTGGAGAGGGACTATGGCTCCCCTTCCAGAAAATTGTAAAGGTACTAATTGGCTTTTCTTTAAAAAAAAAATCAGATTTATTGGTTAGAATTTCATCTGTGGCTATGCTCAGCTTTATTTTATCATATAAATTACTATTCTCATGTATTAAACAATGCCCAGTTGTAATCAATCATTTTAACACCAACCCATGGAAAATGAATAACAGAGCTTCACTAGGTCTTGAAGCTGCTTAAAGATTGACCTTTTAGAGATTCCTGGTTTGTACTTTCACTGCGGGGCTATGAACAGAACTATGTTGTTACCACTACTTTATCCAGTAACTATCATGGCCCTGATTTTTGAAATTCAACATTTCATTGGTTCTCATACTTTTATAACACTATTAGTTTGAATTCCTCTGAGTGTGAGATGGTTTCGAAAGTGGGCTGCCAATCCATCAGTCACACAAGTGGAGCTTCACACCTTTTTTAATGGAATGGGACATGCTGGTGATTTGTGGGTCTGCAATTACATTATAGATCATCTTCCTCAACATGTCTGCACATGTTATGATTCAGTTCTGGAGCAGGTGAGACTTGAATTCATGTCCCCTTTCTCTGAGGTAGGGGAACTACCACTGTACTACACAAACCCAGAAGTCTAAGAGAAAGTGAGGACTGCAGATGCTGAAGATCAGAGTTGAGAGTGGGGTGCTGGAAAAGCACAGTAGGTCAGGCAGCATCCGAGGAGCAGGAGAATCGATGTTTCATCAGGAATGTGGAGGTGGTGGGATGGGGGCTGAAAGATAAATGAGAGGGTGGAGGGGGGCATGGGGAAGGTAGCTGGGAAGGTAATAGGTGGATGCAGGTGGATGGTGATGTTGATAGGTCAGAAGGGAGAGTGGAGCAGATGAGGGGGAAGAAGATGGACAGATAGGATCGGCCAAACCTTCCAATTTGGCACCGCCCTCTTGAACTGTCCTACCTGTCCATCTTCCTTTCCCCCGCCCCCCCCCTTCTGCACCAACCTCCCTCCCCTCTAACATCCTATCAACGTCCACCCCCCCACCTGCATCTACCTATGGCCTTCCCAGTAACTTTCCCCAGCACTGATCTCACCCTCCTATTTATATCTCAGTCCCCTACATCACCGCGCTCCCCCCCCACCCCCCACTCCCCAACATTCCTGATGAAGGGTTTATGCCCTAGACATTGATTCTCCTACTCCTCGGATGCTGCCTGACCTGCTGTGCTAACCCAGTAGTTACTTTGTATGATGATCCAAAAAGGCTGCAGAAACACCAGTCAAAGTATATTCATTACATTAATATTGTAAATACTGTGCAAAGTCTACAGCAACTTTGCTTAATATTTAAACCAACACAAAATGACTGCAACCCCATTTAAAATGCAGAACATTTCCTTGACAACGTGAACAATGACTTGCATTTGTTTGGCAAATTTCATGCAGAAAAGTTACTAAAATGTCTCACAGAAATATTGTTAACAAGAAAGTAAACCAGAAGAGATATTGAGGGGTTTAGAGAGTGGGGATTTGAGTGGTTTGTGTGGGGAGTGTGAGTGCTTGGGAGAAGCACAGTGTTACTTGGTAAAACAGGTGACAGGAAGATGGGGAGGAAATTCCAGAGATGGGGTGTGATAGATGGCAGAGTGTATAGACAGTCAGAAAACCCGACAGGGATGGCAACGTTAAGGTGGGAAGAATTAATCACTGAAGGAGGTCACAGATATATGAGGAAATCAAACCGTAAAAAGATTTAAACACATGAATGAATGAGACATTGAGTTATTGGGGTCTGGATTAGAGTGGTGCTGGAAAAGCACAGCAGGTCAGGCAGCATCCAAGGAGCAGGAATATCGATGTTTCGGGCAAAAGCCCTTCATCAGAAATGGAGGCAGGAAGCTTCCAGAATGGAGAGAGAAAAAGGAGAGGGGTAGGATGGGGAGAAGGTAGCAAAGAGTACAATGGGTGAATGGGGGTGTGGATGGAGGTGATAGGTCGGAGAGGAGGGTGGAGCGGATAGGTGGGAAGGAAGATAGGCAGGTAGGACAGGTCATGGGGACAGTGCTGAGCTGGAAGTTTGGAACTAGGGTAACGTGGGAGGAGGAGAAATGAGGAAACTGGTGAAGTCCACGTTGATGCCCTGGGGTTGGAGTGTCCCGAGGTGGAAGTGGAGGCGTTCTTCCTCCAGGCGTCTGGTGGTGAGGGAGCGGTGGTGAAGGAGGCCCAGGACCTCCATGTCCTCGGCAGAGTGGGAGGGGGAGTTGAAATGTTGGGCCACAGTGTGGTGGGGATGATTGGTGCAGGTGTCCAGGAGATGTTCCCTAAAGCGCTCTGCTAGGAGATGTCCAGTCTCCCCAATGTAGAGGAGACCGCATCGGGAGCAACGGATACAATAAATGACATTGGTGAATGTGCAGGTAAAACTTTGATGGATGTGGAAAAGCTTCTTTGGGTACTTGGATGGAGGTGAGGGAGGAGGTGTGGGCGCAATTTGTTTCAAGATGCCCACCAATGCATCTCATCCACATCTTGCATCTCCGCCCTCAAACCCAGCACCTCCAACCGTAATAAGGACAGAACTCCCCTGGTCCTTACCTTCCACCCTACCGACCTTCGCATAAACCACATCTTCCGCCGACATTTCTGCCACCTCCAAATGGACTCCACCACCAGGGATATATTTCCCTCCCCATCACTTTCTGCTTTCCACAAAGGCCGTTCCCCCTGTGACTACCTGGTCAGGTCCATGATCCCCAACAACCCAACCTCCCCTCCTGGTACCTTTCCCTGCCATCATAGGAATTACAAAACTTGCACCCACATCTCCTCCCTCACCTCAATCCAAGGTCCTCCTGCTCTTTGGATGTTGCCTGAACTGCTGTGTTTTTCCAGCACTACACTCTCGAAACATAGGCAAAGTAACTAGTTCAGTTTGGGGAAGTCTGATTGGCATGGCTAAGTTGGACTGAAGAGTCTGTGTCTGTGCTGTATAACTCTTTGACTCGAGTTGTTTATAGTGGCCTTGATGAGTCAGCATTTATCGCATGAATGGGTGAGTCCAAGCTCCAATTCGTTGTCTACACAAGGCCATGATATTGGCTTTAAATAACTCACTTCAAAATCTAGGACCAGAGGAAGGACAATGTTAGTGAAGAACATGTTCCTTGATGCCTTTCAGTGACCCTGGGTGGAAGTGTGCATTGCAATTGAAAAATCAAGTGTGGATTACACAGTTCACTTGTTGAAGAAAAACTAATTAATTGAGATATTAAAATATGCCTCAAGTGATACCATGACAACTGTTGAGGAGTTCTCTCCTCCAGGGGATGATGAAGGAGTCAGAAAAAACAACTGTTGAGTTATTCCCAAATCCACCTTTATATTGTGATCATTTCCCAATGTCTTTCATTGTGTTTGCCTCCAGCTTCAGCCACAAGTATTGAATGGATGATCCATTTTGGTCTCCTTCTGTCATTTCCAGCGTCACAATGTCAGTTTTCAAACAATTCGATTCACTCCACATGATATCAAAAAGTGGCTGAAGGCATGGATATAGCAAAGGCTACGGGCCCTGAAACATTCCGGCAATAATACTGAAGGCCTGTGCTCCAGAACTTGCAGCTCCCCTAGCCAAACTCTCTCGGTGCAGTTACAATGTTGGCATCTACCCGACAATGTGGAAAATTATCCTGTCCTGTACACAAAAAAAAACTGGATAAACCCAATCCAGCCAATTCCCACCCCGTCAGTCCACTCTCGGTCATCAGTAAAGCGATAGAAGGTAACATCAACAATGCTATCAAGCAGCACCTGCTCAGCAATAACCTGCTCAGTGACCCCCAGGTTAGGTTCCTCCAGAGTCACTCAGCTCTTGACCTTGTTACAGCCTTAGTTCAAACAGAATTGAAAGGTAAGGTGAGTGTGGCAGCCCTTAACATTAAGACCGCACTCAAACAGCCCGGCAAAGCTGGAGTCAATAGGAATAGGGGGGATTCTCTGTGCTGGTTGGATTCAAACATTGAAGGATGGTTGATGTTGTTGAAGGTCAATTATCTCAGCTCCAGGATATATCTACAGGAGTTCCTCAGGGTAGTGTCCTAGGCTCATCCATTTTCAGCTGGTTCATCAATGATTTTCCCTCCATCATAAGAGACCCAAGTTCAATTCCCACCTCAGGCGACTGACTGTGTGGAGTTTGCACATTCTGCCCCTGTCTGCGTGGGTTTCCTCTGGGTGCTCCGGTTTCCTCCCACAATCCAAAAATGTGCAGGTTAGGTGAATGGGCCATGCTAAATTGCCCATAGTGTTTGGTGAAAGGGTAAATATAGGGGAATGGGTCTGGGTGGGTTGCTCTGTGGACGGTCAGTGTGGGCTTGTTGGGCTGAAGGGCCTGTTTCCACACTGTAAGTAATCTAATCTAATCATAAAGTCAAACATGGGGATTTTTGCCAATGATTGCACAATGTTCAGCACCATTTGCTCCTCGATATTGAAGCAGTTCTGGAACAAGACCTGGACAATATCCAGGCTTGGGCTAATATGGAAATGCCATTTAAGCACCTACCTCCAATATGAGACAATCTAACATTATCTCTAGCTGTTGAATAACATTGCCTTTGCTAAATCCCCCGAATACCAACATGCTGCATTTTCCATTGACCCAAAACTGAACTGATCCAGATAAATACAATGGCCACAAGAGCAGGTCAGAGCCTAAGAATTCACTGACAAGTAACTCACCTGAATCCTCCAATCCTGTCCATCATCTTCCAGAAATGAGTCAGGACTGTGTTGGAATATTCACCACCTGTGCAGATACATATAGTTCCATCAATATTTAAAAAGATCATCATTGTCTGTAGACAGCAGCCTCTTTGACTATCACCCCACCCCCCCACCTTCATTATTCACTCCTGCCAGACCAACGCACAATGACAGCAGTGTGTGCTATCTTTAAGATGCACTGTAGTAACTAACCAAATTTGCTTCAACAACAGTTTCAAAGTCACAAGCCCTACCATCTAGAGGGCAGCAGATACATGGGAACACCCACACTTGTAGGGTTCCCTCCAAGACACTTACCATCCTGGCTTGGAAAAAAATCACTGCCCTTCGTTGTCACTGGGTCAGAATCCTGGAACTCTCTCCCTCACAGCACTGTGGACGTCCCTCCAGTCTAAGAACTATAACAATTGAGAAAGCAGCTCACTACCACCTTCTCCTTCACAATTAGAGCTGGCAACAAATGCTGATCTAGGCTGTGACACCCAAAACCAAAAAAAAATTGGATTCTCTTACCAAGACTCAATTAATTTTTTAAAAAATATTAGTTATTTTGCAGGCTGTTTGATCCCATTAATCATTGATCAAAAAAATAAACCAACCGCTCAGCTATCATTCTGAAACATGATTTCAGATTTGGACAACTGCAGACATCTATTCATGTTTTCTGATCCATCTATTCCTTTGTACTCGATTGA
Organism: Hemiscyllium ocellatum; assembly: GCF_020745735.1. Taxonomy (NCBI): domain Eukaryota; kingdom Metazoa; phylum Chordata; class Chondrichthyes; order Orectolobiformes; family Hemiscylliidae; genus Hemiscyllium; species Hemiscyllium ocellatum. The sequence goes on along the minus strand of NC_083423.1, from coordinate 1,600,427 downwards.
CATGAGCATGAATAACGTAATTAAAATGTGAGAATTTTTAATAAAAGCCTGTTCTTCCTTCTGAACACAGTCTATCCAGGAAAACTGATCTTTAATGAGGTTTTGAAGGTGAAATGATCTTCATGATGTTGTCATTAGAGAGAGATCTTTTGTTTGTAGTCTGTTTCATGTTAATGGACTGGGGAAAATATTGAAGTATATAACAAGAGTATGTAGTTAAGCTATTTTGGTATGTTGTACGCTTTATGTGAAGCTAGTAATTGGGCATCTTCATGGAGTGATGTCATGTTTTCAGCAATAGTTTCACAATATAGTCATCATTTATTTTCTATTATTTCAATGAAAAACATCACAGTCTTACATGAATATCTCACAATCAAATTTCTTTGAGAGCAAGTTAGTCATGTCAATGTAATTTAACAATTGGATAATGGTTCAATATTCTCATTGGTTCAACAGTTCATCTACTGAGAACCAAATAAATGATGTGAGGAGGAGGGGGATTTACATCCTCTGGGATCTCATAATTTTACATTTATGACAAAATTTAGCCTATTAATTGGTTCTTTGGAACCAACAAACACAACACGTGATAAAAGTTTGGTCCTAGCCTCTACTGGGAATTGAACCAACATCCTCAGAACTGTGAGGTCAATGTTGATTCTCTTCACTGCAAAGCCACACATATTGATGTGAAGAAATGAAGAGATTATTCTGATAAACTTAGAAATGTGTGCCTATTAGCTTAATGGTGCAAACAAATCTTATAAGAGTCATCAGAGTAAAGATTCACAACACTTACAAAATATATGTAGAAGCAGCATTTGTGTTACTCCATGAAAAGATATATGGAAGGAACATTTTTGAGTCCAGTGACCCTCCTTCAGAATCAGTTTCCCAGCATTCACAGTTCTTTGTTTTATTATATTGAAAGAATATTCAGCTAATATTTGACTTTCTTCAGTGAAGTTTCTCAATTTAGCATACTCAATCATCATATTCATTCAACCCTTACATTGGGAGATTGAAAGCTACAAATCTAAATTTGCTGACAGAAAACAGAGTTTATAAGCAGTGTAGGAGGGAGGAGAAAAGTTCAAAAATATATTGATAAATTCAGTGAATAGGCAAAGCTGTAAAAAAGAATTTAGTAATACAGAGATAGGTGGCATTGGAAGTGATATTGCAGGAAGCAAAAATAGAAGCTGATATTAAATGGTTATGTGTATCTCTGCAAACAAAATAATTATGTTGAAATCTTGCGTCTTTTTTGAAGTAACGGGGAGCTTTGAATCTGCACCTTTCCCCTCTGCAGTACATATTATTGTGAACATTTGAAATTTGAAATTTTGCATTTGTCCTGATAAGTGCAAAATGAAAAGCTTTGGCAACACATCTGTCTTTTGAACAGATTAAATTAAAGGACAAAACACTGCCAAAGGGATATCGTATCGATGGATGTGAGGTCATTTATTCTGGAGATACAAACGATAGAACAGAGTATTTTCTAAATGGTAAAAAGCTAGAAACAGTGGTGATCTGTAAAGACTGCAGGTACACATGTAGAGAGTTACAGCTACAACAATCAACACAAGAATTACAGAATCACAAAACTGTTAAAACACAGAAGGAGGCTTTTCAGCCCAATGTGATATTTAAATAAGCAACATTATCAAATATCAATCTTTCACACACCATTTCTATCCAAATAACCATCCAATACACTCTTGAATGCCTGAAATGAACCTGCCTCTACCAAATTTCCAGTCAGTGTATTCCAGTCCTAACTAATCGCTTGGTGAAAATATTTGTTCTCACATCACCCTTGATGATGAAGAAAATTATGCAGGAGATGCAAAAAAAAATCAAAAGAGTGAATGGATTGCTGGCCTTACGTAGAGGGATAGAATACAAGCAGAGAAAGGTTAGATTAGGTTATATAAATTCTTGGTTAGACTATGCCTATGGACAGCTCTGGACAGTACACTTAAGGGATGGCCTTGGAGGGAATGCAGTTTAGTTTTGCCAGAATAATTCCTGGACTCTAAAGGTTAACTTCCAGGGAGAGATTATGTAAATAGAGTGGTATTCTCAGGAACATAAAATATTAAGAGGTGATGTTTTGTGATATAGTCATATTTTCACGGTTGAGGAGTCTATGCCATGGAATATCAAAAATATAAGAAGTAGGAGGAGGCCATTCAACCCCTCAGGCCCACCCTGTTATTTTCAATTATCACGGCTGATATGCCCCAAACCTCAACTCCTCTTTTGTGTCAGCTCCTTATAGCCCTGAACTCCATGATATTTCAAAAGTTTATCCATCTCACCTTCAATTTTTAGTCAAGTCACCTCAAAACTCTAGGATAGAAAATTCTAAACCTGCACTAACCTCTGGGAGAAGACATTCCTTACATTTCAGTTTTAAATGAGTGCCCCCTTATTCTGTCACTACTACAGTCTACACTTCTTCCATTTATTGATTCAGTGAGTCTAATGGTGTAATTTTGCTCTGATATCTTGTAGTCAAAGTGAATGGCCTCAGACTTTAATCTCCATCTGCCTGGTTCTCGACCACTGACTCAATTTATCGATATCCCTTTGTAGGTTCCTATAGTCCTCATCATAAAATGCCCATCCACCCATTTTTGTCTTGTCAGTAAATTCAATTACATTATTGTCTACCCTCTTTCCCAAGTCATTAATAGAGATGGTAAATAATTGAGGCCCAGGGATTGATCCTTGTGAACTCCGCAGTTGCACCTTTCCAACCTGAAAAAGATCCATTCATTCTCACTGTCTGTCTTTTGAGTGTAACCCTTAAAAATGTGAGCTCCTGGCTTGTGTAAGCATTTTTCATTTGGCACCTCATCAAATACCTATTGGAAATTCAAATACACTATATTGACTGGATCTTCTTTATCAACTCAGCTTTTTTATATTCTTAAAGTACTTTTGCAAATTGTCAAAGATGATTCCCCTTTTGCAAAGCTAAGCTGTCTATGTTTGATGGTGTTAAGATTTTTCTAAATGCCTGCCTATTTCTTCCTTAATAATGCACTCTCAATGTCTTTTTCTCTCCCTCTCCTCTTCCTCTGCTTTTGACAGCTCTTTTCTCATACCTCACTTCCACTTCATCCCTAATATTTCAATAAGGATTTTTTAAATTATACACTTCAGCTGTAATAATGTGTCCTGATTGGAACCTAGAGGGCTGTTGTAGGTTGTAATGAGACAATGGGATGCTGAGCTGGACGGAAAAGTGGCAGATGGAGTTCAACCTTGTCAAGTGTGAAGTCATTTATTTTGGAAGGTCAAATTTGAAGGCAGAATACAGGGTTAAAGGCAAGACTCTTGACAGTGTGGAGGAACAGAGGGATCTTGGAGTCCATGTTCATAAATCCCTCAAAGTTGCCACAAAAGTTTTTCGGGGTTGTTATGAAGGCAAACGGTGTGTTGGCTTTCATTAGCAGGGGGATTGAGTTTAAGAGCCGTGAGGTTATGCTCTGTAGAGCTCTGGTTAGACCACACTTGGAATATTGTGTTCGTTCTGGATGCCTCATTATAAGAAGGTTGTGGAAGCTTTAGAGAGGGTGCAGAGATTTACCAGGATGCTGCCTAGACTGGAGGGCAGGTCTTATGAAGAAAGGTTAAGGAAGCTCAGGCTTTTGATTAGCTTAGATTAGATTAGATTCCCTACAGTGTGGAAACAGGCCTTTCAGCCTAACTGATCCACACTGACCCTCCGGAGTAGCCCACCCAGACCCATTTACCCCTGACTAATGCACCTAACACTATGGGCAATTTAGCATGGTCAATTCACCTGACCTGCACATCTTTGGACTGTGGAGGAAAACCTCGCAGACACTGGGAGAATGTGCAAACTCCACACAGACAGTAGCCCAAGGCTGGAATTGAATCTGGGACCCTGGTGCTGAGGCAGCAGTGCTAACCACTGAGCCACCGTGCCACCCTAAAGAGATCCACAATATTTGACAAGGTAATGATAACTGAGACTAGCTTTATATTTCAGATTTGTGAATTGAATTCACATTTCATTAAATTCACCAACTACCATGGTGAGATTTGAACCAATGACTCTAGAGCATTATGACTAGATCCCTGGATTACAAATGTCATGACATGAGCATTAAGCCACCAACTCCTCATTGGAGTAAAAAAGGATGAGAGGTGACTTTATAGATGTGTAGAAGATGCTGACAGGCATCGATAGGCAGAGACTTTTCCCAGAGTGGAAATGTCTATCACGAGGGGGCGTAATTTTATGATAATTGGAGGAAGTTAAAGGGGAGATGTCAGTGGTAGGTTCTTTACACAGAGAGTGGTGGGTGCTTGCAATGTACTGCTGGCAGTCACAGTAGATTCAGATGCATGAGAGAAATTTAAGTGACCTCTTGGATAGGTACGTGGAAGATAGTACAATGAAGGGTAGTTTGATCTTAACGTAGGATAAAAGCAGTACATTGAGGACCTAAGGGTTTAGAACTGTTCTATGTTCTAAACCATTTGGCCAATCAAAAAAGCAAGTGATGAAATACCCATCAAGCACTCACCTACTTTCTTCTAATCCTACACACACCTCCCAGTCTGTTTCACAGTGATACTGACTCACCGCATACTCCTCCTAGCCTGTTACACAGTGATACTGACTCACTTACACACTCTTCCCAGTCTGTTACACAGTGATACTGACTCACTTACACTCCTCCTAGCCTGTTACACAGTGATACTGACCCACTGCACACTCCTCCTAGGGGTTAAAGTCTAAAAGTTTCATTTATATCCTTCAGAAATGAAATGAGGAAACCTTGCTTCGCAGAAGTGTTGATAGAGATTTGAAACTTGCTTTCAGAATTGGCAATTGATGCTAGGTTACTTGAAAATTTTAAACCACAGATGTTTGATAAGCAGGAAGTATTAAGGGATAGAGGGGCAGAGGCAGAAAAGTAGATTTAGTTTGGTGTTCAGCCATGATGTCATTGAATGGTGGAACAGACTTAAAGGGCTGAAGGTCCTCCTCATGTTCAAGCAGATAGATATTTGTCATCACCGTAAGCTTCAATAGGATTTCCAGCTCTCTCTGTCGCTGGAACAAGTGCACTTTCTATGTGTCTAAATTTTGCCTTAAATGAGTCCTTGTTCTCAACATCCAACTAATTTTGAATCTTCCTCCTTATTTTGTTTTCATCCTTTCCTCTGATGATGATGACATGACCTATGGGAACTATTTGACAGAAAATGGATTTGCATTTATTCTGACCATGCCAAGCCCAAGTTTGAGCTAAATAGTTTGATCCTGACTTGAATCAGCAAAAGATCTTGATCCGCGGCCATAAATGAAATAAAGAACTGTGGATGATGGCGATTTGAAACAAACAAAAAAAGACAAAAAATTGCTGGTGAAACTCAGCAGATGCTGCCAGTCCTTCCGAATTTCTCTAGCAACTTCTGTTTTTGATTGCTTCTGATCCACAATCATTTTGTAGACAATTCTGAATATGCAACACATTAACCAGCTCTCTGAGAAGTTTTTACTCAGTCTAATGGTAAATCCCCTCTCAATAAAAAGACCAAAAAAAACCCGTTAACATGAAAGTAAACTGTTCTGCCCACTATAACCCTCTCTATTGATTTGAAAATAAATTACGGCAGTGTAACATGTGAGATGTTGACGTGTTCCAAGTCTCCAATAGATTATCAATAACCCTACATTGTTCTGCATAGACCTTCTAGTATTGACTGTGCTTTAGTTATTCAACACTGCAACTCAAGTAAGCACTTGAAACTGAATGTCAGCACAGCCTTTGCTCATTACTTCCAGACAAGCTGAATACTATATTGTTCTGTTCAATCAATTTGAAAAAATATTTATCTAATTTACAACAAAAGAATAGATTGTGCAAGATTAAACTATCTTGAGACTCTCAGCAGATTCAATGTGATACACTGCAACAATTCATCTTTTGAATTTTTCTGCTGATATTTTAAAAAGTAAAATTAACTAAATAACAATGCACACAATGAGCTAATTTCCAAGCAACTGTCCAATTGTACACTGCATTAGTCATTAAAATTGAAAAGCAAAATCAATTAACATTTCTAAACTGCCTAAGAATAATTTAAATAGAGGCCCCTATGTTCTTTGTGATACGGCAAAATTCGATTGCACTAAATTTTCAAATCTAAAATGCTCTTCTTTTGATTTAGTCATAAAAGACTGTTAGCTCATGAATTTGAAGAGAAATGTTTGGCTTTGTTTGGCAATTAGCTGAGAGACAGGAGACAGAGCAAGGATGTTGGTCAGTTACTGGGCAGAAAGTCACAAGTTGAGGAGTGTGATACTGGAAAATCACAGCGGGTCAGGCAGCATCCATGGAGCAGGAGATTTAACGTTTTGGGCATAAGCCCCTCATCAGAAATGTTGACGAGCTTATGCCTGAAACATCACCTCTCCTGCTCCTCCGGTGCTGCCTGACTGGCTGTGTTTTTCCAGCACCACGCACTTTGACTCTGATCTCCAGCATCTGCAGTCCACATTTTCTCCATAGATGGGAGCATAGGTTTAAAAGGTTGAATGGGGAAGAAAATCCTATGCTTAATTGATTTCAATGTTGACAAATAGTGAGTTCTTCCACTTTGACCTGGAAAGATAGATCAAAAGGTTTCTAATGGACCAAATCAAAAAGGTATGGAGAGCCAAGAATCCATTGTACATGGATCATAAAAAATATTACCAATACCATGAAAAAAATGTTCAAAATGGCTACTATTGTATCAGCCTTAATATCTTGAGGACTTAAGCTGAAAGAGTTAGATGTCATACTGCAGTGATCATGTTTAGCTGATGCTTGAGTATCTGGTCATCAAAATCAAAATAATGCAAAACTCAAAATCTGAAATGTTCAGCAGGTTGGGCAGTCTTTCAGAAAAGAGAAATCCAGCTGATGGGCAGAATGTGTCCATGCTGGGGTGGAGAGTTTGAAAGTGAGGGAACAGTAAAACAGTGGGGGATGAGAGGAGGGGGATTGTCTGCCAGACCCATTCCCAGAATGTGAGGGAAATCTCCTGGTGGCAGGCTAGAAGCCGGAATGTTCCTCTGCCTGCTCACCATCACTTTCTCACAGACAATTAGAGATCGGCATCACCTTGCTTGTATAATCAACATCCTACAAAAAAAAACAAATCAAACTCCCTATTGACAGAGGGGACAGGGATGGGGGTCAGGGGGATTGAATCCTTTTGAGGCTGCTGGGAATTTCCTGGGATGGGAGACGCAGTTCTATGAAGGTGTTTCTGCACCGCATTGGGCAGGAGGTAAGGTGAAGGAGAGCTGGAGACTTCATATGCCAAACAGGAAGCCTCAGGGTGTGGAAAAGTCTCACCACATTAGCACGTAACCCATGAGTTTCCAAACCAGGAATCCAGCAAGAATCTCTCCCGGCTTATGGGAACAACATCATTTCTTATGGTCTGTGCTATCCTGCTTCTCCCTCGGATTTGACACTTTGGAAACTGGCTGATTTCTCAACCTCCTACTGAAGCCCGGACTGTAGAGTGAATCTTATTAAAAGCTGAAGTTCCTCTGAAATCACTTTCACATGTTACACCAGCCCACAGCACATTGTTAACCATCTTACCATTTGTCATACTCTTCCTTTTGACTAAGTTAAATTGTTGGTCTTTCATGAGCTAAGCAGGTTTTTTTAAAACAAAGTTTCAATTTTTTATCACTATAGGTGCTGTAACCTTTATAATCTTATTGTTCTTGTTGTCTTACAGTTCACTGATTTGCACATATTCCCCACTGTCCTCAGATCCTCTATTGTTGTCAGAGCCAAACACTTCATTAAACCATGGTCTAACAACTTTGTCACAAAGAGTGACCCAATATTGTAAAAGCCATTAATCATGGTTATTAATTGGGTGACAGATACTTCATTCAATATATTACACAAAGCGGTGTCTTTCTGTGATGTAGCAAACAGGAAACCTTTCACATCAATTGGAGTGCCTGTGTCACTCTTCATATTTATTAAATGTGATGCGGATGAACAATAGAATGCCAATTGTGTTTTCATATTTTCCCCTTATTTATCTCCATTCCCTGCCAACCCTGTTGTTACAGTGACCTTTCTGTGACCTCAATGTGAGGAATATTACTCTGGCAAAGGCATTGTTAGGGAATCTCTGTGAATGGATCATTCATATGGAGTCTGACATTGTCAATTGAAACATGGTTCCTCTCCCCCGTTTTGAGTGAATTTTGTTGAAGGGGAGCCTATTGACTGTGACAGTGAGTATTAGGACATTCAACCTCGAAGCAACTGTACTCTGCTGCAAGAAATAAGGTTGAAGATATGGAAGAGATCTTTGATAATGTTTTTGTTCTGCATTGTAACAATTGTCGAAGTGGATGACGAAATGTAGATACAATCACGTTTTCTGCTGTGGATAATTTACACATACTGAGGTTGGGTGGAATTTCAATAATTGTAGTGAGCTTACAAAGATATTTCTCAGCTGGTAGTATGTGTGAAAAAGTTAAGAATTATTATTCACTTTACCTTCATGGTCATATTTACAAACAGTCTGATTTCACCGGTCAGTTCATTAACCATAAACACAGCTGCAGACAAAGTCAAACATCTGAGCGGGCTCATTTTTATCAGGAGAGGAAATTCACCTTTAGGTGAAATATGAAGGGATGGAAACAAAACCCTTAAAGTTCACATTCAGAGACAAATCAGGAAATATCTTTAAAAGTCTCAAGATCACAGAGGTCACTGACAAAGCTGAAGACATTAGAAAGAGTCAAGAAACTGATGACCAAAAGAGTCTCAGATGTGGGTTGTGACTGCAGCTGGTCCTGGGACTCGCCAGTTGTCCTGGGTATCAAGGCATTCAAAGTAACTTTTCTCCAAAAGTAAATAAGGTATGACTCATTCTCCACCAAAAGAGAAAATGCTGGAAAATCTCAGCAGGTCTGGCAGCATCTGTAAGGAGAGAAAAGAGCTGACGTTTCGAGTCTAACTGACCCTTTGTCAAAGTTTATATTTATGACTTACTATCAGTTCTCTAACTGCAATATGGGAGTGAAAAGGGAGACTTTCACAAAGTGTAAAGTGATTTCATTGATTTTTCAGACTGTTTGAATGATCTGGGAGGGAAAGATGGAAACTGATGCTTGTGCTAACCTATACATTTGCAATAAAATCCTTGTAAATCTTTAAAAGCCTTTGCTGCTTAATTCAGCACATGTATATCAGAATTTTTTTAGCAGTGAATCTCAAACCATAATTTTTCAGGATTTCCACATTAAACTGCACTTACACTTAATCCTTAACGTGTTCCAATTTCAGGAAAATGATGATGATAAATGTTGACATTTCATTGTCAAAAAAGATAAACGTCTGGCCATTTTTTTTGAGTACGATTTATGCTTTAAGTGACATAAGAAAATGAGTAAGTATTAGCTACCCATCACAATTCTCTGGGATATAGAATAAATCAGTTAATGCTGTCTCAGTATAAATTCCATGAGATATGAGTCCACATTACAAAGAAAAATTGGAACTATAAGGATTATAGATTTCATTTTGTGACCCTATGTTCATCAAAAGTGCAATTCTTCAAATGTACTGCAAAGGAAATGTGTAAGGAGCCTAGTATGACCACTGAATCAAAATTCCAGAGTGTTTATGAGCTGTCCAATAGATCATGTATAAGGAACACACATTTTTCCACTAACGTATGTGAGTAAAACAATACAGAGCCAGATGTTGATGGGTAACTTTAACTTAATTGGCAAACAAGAATCCCACAAGATTGGGTGGAACATTAGTTGTATTCCTTCCTCAGTGTTGTCTTCCATTGACTTCAAAAGGATGGGTTCGCATAAAATTGTCCCTTTATGAGTTTATGATATTGTTAGTAACTGAGCTTTTATATAACCAATAGGGGGTTGATTAGCTTAGTTGGTTGGCTGACAGTTTTGTGATGCAGATTGAGGCCAACAGTGCAAGTTCAATTCCTGGAGCAGCTGAAGTTACCACAGAAGATTCTCCTTTTCAACCTGTTCCCTCACCTGAGGCATGGTGACCTGCAGGTTAAACTCACCACCAGTTTTCTCTCTCTCTAATGGAAAAGCCATCTGGGATTATAGCAACTTTACCAACATGAATAATCATCTAGATGATGGCTTCCTGTGTTTCTGATTGTACAGTGCGTGTAAACTTTATAAATGATAATAACCAGGGTGTTTTCCCAAAGTAAGTCTTGAATAGCCAGGTCAAAAACCCATGGAGCAAGTCAGTATAGCTTGAACCTCAACTGTTAACCTTAGTATTAAACAAAGGACTACAGATGCTGGAAACAAACAAAAAGAGAAATTGATTGAGAAACTCGGCAAGTCTGGCAATGTCTGTGAAGAAAAAACAGCATTGATGTTATACTTCCAGTGACCTTTCATCAGTTGTAAATAACAGTCATTCTGCACTTGAAGTGTTAATTCTGTTTTCTCTCCACAGATGCTGCCACACTTGCTGAGTTCTTCCAGCAATTTCTGTTTTAGTTTGTTAACATTAGTGTTTCATTAACAAGTCATCCTAAGTCCACTTCATAATAACCTCCTGCTTCTATTTTCCCACAGCAGGCACTCACTGCCAGTCTTCTTGCTAGGGGAAGGCTGAGACAGGTTAGGCATTGAACTTTCCTCGCCTCTGTCAGTGTCTCTTCACAAGGGGTCAAAAGAAGAAAAAAAATCATCTAGTCCACAGCATCTATTTCTGTTAGGTCTGAGATAGACTGCAATAACAACAGCAGTTTGATAAACTGAGCTGCTTCTCTCTACCTGCATTTCTACAGCTTGTGTACCAAAGATGAAATGCAAAATCCGCACTTACTGAGTCAATCTGAGATCGTGAGATTGACAGGTCAGAAAGACAGGGACTTTTACCTGACTGGAATCTCAGAAACAGTTCCTTGAGGATTACAATCTGAGCTAGAATGTGTTCTGGATGGTAATTAAACAGCAGGTCATTTGTGTGATGATTGTGCAATGATGAGCTTTCAATGGAATTAACATGTTTTAAAATGGACTTGTCCAAGGATTATGGCCAGATTGCCAAAAACAAAGATCCATTTTACTGTGCAAGGAAAGCACAAACTGGACTGAAGCTGATTTATTTTCTCTAGCTTGTAACTAATGGTCTTTTAATCCTTTGTCAGATTAGAAAATGGCCACCTGCTTCGTTCAAAACATTCACTCTAAAAGCCGAGGAATAAGTGGAGATATCTTCTCCTGAAATGAACACCAAACTGATTATATCCTCTCTATAAACATCCTGCTCCCAGTAAATCCATTCAGGTTATGACAGCAACAGTTTAAACCTGCGAGGGCTCAGTGCAGCTTTTAATTGAAACTTCCAATGTTTAAGTGGTGCAGTCACATCTGAGCTTTAACTCCTTATCCACTGGGAAGTGTCTTTTGTGCAGGGCTGTCTCTCTCCATATTCTGCACTATTCTGTTTCCTTTAGCAATGAAAGTGGAAAGCCTGCTCTGTGTAACACTCCTCTGCAAAAAGCTGTTGTTAAACCAGAGCAGGGTCCTCTCTAAACCTTCCACTGACTCCCCTTCTAATTCAATGAGGAAGCAACTTGTCTCTTGCCAAGCAATGTGATGGTATTCCAAATGAAATCAGCAATAAAAGAACCTGCTTCCAGTTTTATATTCAACCGATCGAGATCACAGCCCCACTGAAAACATCTCACACTGTGTCCCTTTCCAGGCAGAAAGCTGTAAAAAAGAAAATCAGCATTCAGGATGATTCTTCCCCATGTTGTACCAGACCAACATATTCCCGCAATTTGATGAAAATTTCTTCTCCTGAACTGATGGGCTCAGATCCTATCGAAGATCACCACCCTCTGTTACTTCACACATCCAGCCTCCTGACATATCTGTCCATTCAGTGAGTATTGGCAGCCACTCAATTAAGGGAGGATGTCAAAATCAGGTCAGATCCTGTATTCAGTCAGTGTCCAACCAGAATCACTGAATAATAATTCCAAGCAGGAACCTTTGGCACTTTGCCTGTCTCAGTTTATAAAGCTGACGCCAATTGCCGAACACCTATCACCACCTCGACTGAACTCAGCTAACTCAACGCAGACCAGGGATTTACAAATTACCTTCATTGCCACAGGATACGCTGTATTCATATTTGTATTTCAAATGAATATCGAGGACCTTGGTGATACTATGCACATATGAAAACATTTTAGTCATATAGGATTGCACTGATATTGACTGCAGCTTGGGGTTAGCTTATGATTGTGTAAATATTACAAAGATTTCAGAAGTTAAACAGCATATGTTACAAAGCCTCAAGCCAGAAGCCAAGGGTATTATTCACGCTTGAGGTCATTGTTATAACCCCAGTAATAATTTACAAATGAATACCTGAAATAAAACTCCTGACAAAATTTTGAAATCATTTGCGGGTAGTTATTTATTTCTAGTGTTGCTGTTGCTGTAGGACTGTTATCCACAAGTTTGCTTATGAATAACTGGTTTGTTCTTCTGAACTTAACAAATGTTCACCAGGATTGCAAAGTGACTGAATAACTATGTATTCTTATCATCTCCTTCTCTGTGCACCAATGTGCTGGTGTTAAAGCTGATGGATTTCCTCACCCTTTCCTCTCCTATCAATCTGATGCCACATGGTGTGGGCTATTTAGTTTGAGATTATAAATCAAGATTAATTTTATAAAACATGTTTCAAATCAAAACTCTGGTCTCTTATAACTCTCTTAGCTCGATATGATGAAAGGTTGATGCCTGTCCAGATTAAACGTTAATGCACTTGAAGAATTCTCAGTCGATTGTGGGAGGCAGTCACAAATGAATTCTGATAGAAGCTTAACCACTATAGCGTGCCATTTTTTCATGTTACTTTAAAAGAAAATGAATAAAAGTCTGAATTAAAATAATGGATGCTGAAAAGTCCAGTTGTGTGAATCCACTGATACAAATATTAATATTTTCTGGGATGGTGTGTGTGAGATGAGTACTTGTGTAAGTATCTTTGGAAATAAATAAAATATGAAATTGTGGTAAAACCTCAATTTTTGTCCCCAAGGAAGATGGGGTTAATCATTTTCAATTAAGTATAAGCCACAAGGGCAGAAATACTGCACAGAATCTTTAATGTTGAACTTGATAGATGTCATTAACAGAGTGGTGCATTTCACATTTACAAATATTTTGAATTAGTTCAATCTAAGACGTCCTGAGCCCAGTTGATTGTAACACTAGAAAATGCAGGTCGCAGGCTGAAATTGAGATTGGGAGACTAGTTTTGGGTGTAACAAGGTATTCTTCCAGCAAAATGCAAAAAAGGCAATGTTACAGATTTGGGTTTAACAATGAATGAGAAATTGACTGCTCACATGGAATTATGATAAAATATAATAAACCAAACTATTTTGATATGGGACCAATTTAAAGATTTTGAAATACATATTAAAGACCCCATTAATCTAAACAGCAACATCCTACAGTACTCATACCAGCGAGAATTCCTTCTCGATCACACCAGTGGGGTTAAATTTAACTGTGACTTCAATTCCTCATCTTGAGAATCTGGTTAGCTCTTCTTGGAGTTTTCATATAACTGAGCTCAGTCTCTCTCAGCTGCAATTAAACCCTTGGGGTTTTAGCCAAATACATCTCACCTGGCACTTATTCTCCTTACACTGGGGTAACACCTTACTTAATATTTCAAGGTTACCTCTTTTTCTCATGAGCAACTGTTTTACACATCCAGCTTCTGCATTCAGAAAACTCAAAAGCTTTCTTCCAAGCACTAGATGATTCTTATAAGCCCCTTCAAAGAATTCCAGAATCTTCCAGATTAAAGCTAAATGCACTACACTGTTTAGTTTGTTCACTTGTAAATTCATTCACTGTAACTTCCCCATTACTTTTCAGGACTGCTACTGTCTCTTAGAAAATCACCATGGCTACAAACAGACATCAAAGTTAATCATTAAAACCCTTAGACACACAGAAAAGCCATATGCCGCTTGTTCAAATTTAACAAACCAAGCTAAGTGACATTAAAGCGTATATAAATTCCACACATTATATCACAAAGATGATATATGCCAACCATCTGAACTTGATGAAGCCTCAGTGTTGGTTACATTCTGCATTTGATACAGTGGGAGGAGCCTTATTGATATCAGGTGGAATCTAATTTAGGCAGTGTGGGTTTCACCCTTCAGTTACAGAGCTAATGAGAACCAAAAATTGGAACTAATTGGCCAGGCTCTTCCAAAGGTAGGCAAACTGGAGCTTACCTGGAGAGAATGGGCCTTCTTCAGGATCAGGGAGACCGAAGATCTATCCTTCAAGCACCTTTGAAAGTGCTTTGCTTTCTCAAATTTCCTAAATCCCTGTCATCCGTGAAGTTTCCCATTCCCAAACTTAATTAGGCAAGAGTCAGGAAGGATCAAACTAAACTCCTTCTTTCCAATTAAATACTTTTCCCCATAACTAATCTCTGCACCATTAAAATCTACCCAACTGGTTAGTGTTTCTGTTGAAAGTTGTACTGGTAGCATTTACATTAATCAGTGAAACAATTGTGTAATAACTTCATTAAGTGTTATTTCAGGTGATTACTTATTAACAATTTTTTAAAATTGCTAGATACAGGGTAAAAGTGTTGCCATAATCCTATCAGATCATCGGGCTGCTCTCACTAAAGAGAAACAATGGTTGTGGTTTAATCTGAGCAATACCAAATCTCAGGCAAGATTTGAGGATCTAAGTCTTTCATAGTAACCTCAGCTGATGTGGGAATTGAACCCAAGATTCTGGGAAAGGTTAAAGGAAAAGTAGATAGATCTATTAGAGAGTTAATGCATATACCATGGGCTATGCTTGTCCAAGTTTAATAATTATATTTTACAAAATCAGATGACCTTGACTTTAATTACACAGACTGGTTTTCAGGATATATCACCTTAAATCGAAGTAACAGAATTATGGAAGAGATGTTACAATGCTGAGTGTTTGTCCCATTGTTTGAGTTATGATGAAAGCAGGTGCCTGAGAGAACCTTATTTTCAATGTATTTACTTATTGCAAACTTGCTCTTGTGGCTTCAAGTAGTAACTTTGCAATGTCCAATAGACTTTCGGAGAGATGACTGAGATAGAAATCTCAACCACATTGAATGAGGGTTGGTTCTGCAAAATAAAAGGATAACTGAAGCAATGGCTCACAGGCATTGAGACTGCTTATTGTTATTCTAAGCGGTTAATATTGTAATAAAAGATCTTGCTGAGCATTATTCACTTCGCCATGGGGCTATTTCCCTGGAGCGGAGGCTGAGGGGTGACCTTATAGAGGTTTACAAAACCATGAGGGGCATGGATAGGAGAAATACACAAGGTGTTTTCTTTGGGTGGGAAGTCTAGAAGGCACAGGTTTAGGGTGAGAGGAGAAAGATATAAAAGAGACCTAAGGAGCAACGTATTCACGCAGAACGTGATACGTGTGTGGAATGAGCTGCCAGAAGAAGTGGTGGAGGCTGGTACAATTGTAACATTTAAAAGGCATCTGGATGGGTATATGAATAGGAAGGGTTTGGAGGGATATGGGCCAGGTGCTGGCAAATAGGACTAGATTAATGTAGGATATCTGGTTGGCATCGGTGAGTTGGACTTAACAGTTTGTTTCCATGCTTTACATCTCTGTGACTCTAAGTCAGTTTGTAGAAGAATTGATACTTCTAGGTCTGCATTTCTTATAAAAGCATGTGTTTAAAGAATTTTCTCTTAATCTGAATTTAAACATTAAGTACCAATGGTCAGCTTGAAGAGCACACCAGGGTAAGAGGGAGAATCATTTCACAAACAAGCACTTAACGATCGGGTCATGGGGAAAATGACATAGTCTCTTGAAATAGAATTTCTGTGTATAACTAAACAACTATTCCACCAATTGATTAGCAAAATGAATAGCAAGAGTTGGAATTGTCTGTGGGAAGTATTTGTGATATATTTACACAGAACATAGAACATAGAACATAACAGCGCAGTACAGGCCCTTCGGCCCTCGATGTTTCACTGATCTATGAAACCAATCTGAAGCCCATCTAACCTACACAATTCCATTTACATCCATGACCATTAAAAACCTTTAACGTTGGCAAGTCTACAAACAGCAGCGGCACCAAAACAGATCCTTGTGGTACCCCACTGGTAATGGAACTCCAGGATGAACATTTCCCATCAACCACCACTCTCTATGTTTTTTCAGCTAGCCAATTTCTGATCCAAACCACTAAATTACCCTCAATCCCATGCCTCCGTATTTTGTGCTATAGCCTACCATGGGGAACCTTATCAAACGCCTTACTAAAATCCATATACACCACATTGACCACTTTATCCTCATCTACCTGTTTTGTCACCTTCCCAAAGAACTCAATAAGATTTGTGAGACACAACCTACCCTTCACAAAACCATGTTGTCTATTCCTAATCAACGTGTTACTCTCTAGATGATTATAAATCCAACTCTTATAACCTTTTTCAATACTTTATGCACAAGCAAAGTAAGGCTCACTGGTCTATAATTACCAGGGTTGTCTCTACTCCCCTTCTTGAACAAGGGGACAACATTTACTATCCTCCAGTCTTCTGGCAAATATTCCCGTAGACAATGATAACATAAAGGTCAAAGCCAAAGGCTCTGCAATCTCCTCCCTGGCTTCCCAGAGAATCCTAGGATAAATCCCATCTGGCCTAGGGGATTTATCTATTTTCGCAATTTCCAGAATTGCGAACACCTTCTCCTATTGAACCTCAATCCCACCTAGTCTACTGACCTGTATCTCAGTATTCTCCTCAACAACATTGTCTTTTTCTAGAATGAATACTGACAAAAAATTTTCTTTTAGCACTTCCCCTATCTCCTCTGTCTCCACGCACAACTTCCCATTATTATCCTTTCTTGGCCCTAATCTTTCTCTGGCCATTCTTTTATCCTGATACATCTATAAAAAGCTATAGGGTTTTCCCTGATCCTACCTGTCACCAACTTCTCATGTCTCCTCCTGGTTCTTCTTAGCTCTGTCTTTGGGTCTTTCCTGGCTAACTTGTAACTCTCAAGTGACCTAAGTGAGCCTTCACGTCTCATCCTAACATAAGCCTTCTTCCTCTTGACAAGAAATTCAACTTCTTTAGTAAACCATGGCTCCCTCACTCGACCTCTACCTCCCTGCCTGACAGGTACATACTTACCAAGGACCCACAGTAGCTGTTCCTTGAATATGCTCCACATTTCAATTGTGCCCATTCCTTGCAGCTTCCTTCCCCATCCTATGCATCCTAAATCTTGCCTAATTGTATCATAATTGCCATTCCCCCAGCTATAACTCCTGCCCTGCATTATATACCAATCCCTTTCCATTGCTATAGTAAACATAACCAAATTATGGTCACTATCACCAAAGTGCTCACCTACCTCCAATTCTAACACCTGACCTGGTGCATTACCCAGTACCAACTCCAGTGTGGCCTTACCCCTTGTTGGCTGTCTGTATATTGTGTCAGGAAACCCTCCCCCCACTCCCACCCTCCCGCACATTTTCCTCGTCACTTGCATCACAGTTGCTCAGTGATTAGCACTGCTGTCTCACAGTGCCAGCTACACGGATTCAATTCCCGCCTTAGGTGACTGTCTGTGTGGAGTTTGTACATTCTCTCTGTACTGTGTGGGTATCCTCCAGGTGCTCTGGTTTCGTTCCACAGTCCAAAGGTGTGCAGGTCAACTGAATTGGCCATGTTAAATTGCCCATTGTGTTAGGTGCATTAGTCAGGGGTAAATGTAGGGTAGGGGAAAGGGTCTGAGTGGGTTACTCTTCAAAGGGTCGGTGTGGACTTGTTGGGCCAAATGGCCTGTTTCCATACTGTAGGGAATCTTGTTGACCTGTCTACATACTGTGTCAGGAAACCATCCTGCGCATTTTCACAAGTTGATGAGTAAGAAAGGAAAAGACGTTTTCCAGAAAAAAAAGACACATTTTGTCAAAGCTTTTGGTCTCACATTTGTCAGATTTACAATTCACAAGAATACCAATAATTTGAAAAATCAACGTTTATATGTATGAGAGGAGAAGACTAATTGGTTGATAAGTGGTCTCTGATTGGTAATAGTGTTGCCATGGAGAATGCACCCATAAATACTGATTGACAGTTAACTGACAGGCTCTGATCAATTTTAACTCTGGCAAGTCAACTCTGATTGGCCAAGACATTGCCCTGAGTGAATTGCTGTCACCGATATTGGTAAGTTGTAACTGACACAGTGTGTGTACACGGTCTTCTTGTCTACAAAGAACATGAATCTCTTCTCTGTAAGTTCCGTTACACGCAAACACACCACTCTGAAGGTCTCACTGATGATCCTACATTTGTTGCCAGCACAATTCTTCTTGCATTCAAGGTTATTTAGCAAATGTTGTCCAGTCATGGAAACAAACCTTCAACTGAGTGACCGCTGATCCCTTACATTGTATAGACGATATATTTGTTATATTCGAATCTGCAGCTGCCTGTAGGGTTTTCCTCCAAAGACCTAATGGAATTGAAGCCTGTGCTCAACTTCACCGTTTTGAAGGGCCAGTCAAATGAGCTCAGTGCCATTGATGTCCTGGTTGGGAAATCACTAGGAGGTTCGCTCCTACTGCCTGCCATCAGCTAGTGTGATATCACCTTTCTGGGTCCATGTCCCAAAGTGAACACAGCATCTCACTCTGACTGCAACAAGCAGCTAATTGACTGCACCCCATTAGCTCATTACAGTGAATCTCATGACTGCTTCCAATGTTAGACGTGAGTTGACCATTCATGATTTGTCCTGATGAGTGCTTGAAAAGATGAATTTTGACAAAATGCTTCTTATGTAGGATAATACATTACTTCTGTAATACTAATTAAAAATAAAGATTATTTACAATATCTTAGTACCCCATAAGAGAATTTGCAATAAATCAATTATGATGATATTCCAGAGAATAATATGGAAAATATCCAACATTATTCAGCTTATGGCTGTGTAAGTGTCCTGGTAATCAGAGTTCCTGGCACACAGCATGGTATTGACGGCTGTAACATTATTGGCTCAGGAATTAGAACAGTTCTTGATGCTGCTTGGAATTTCAGTCAGTATCGACAGTGACTGGACTTACTATTGGTTTACTGACATCAGTGAGAGATTAATTAGTAAGTCTAGACAGGTAAGCAAGTTACATGTTTGAATTTGTTTTGAAATAAGTAATAATTGTCCCATTATGGTAAAAAGATGTGAACAAGAGGTTTTGTTTTGAACAAATTCAGATCAAAATTTTTATTCTATTTCATTTCCATTTCTTTGTTTGTTTTAAATCTCTTACCCGTTAAATAGCAGCCTTACCTGTTCAAGGCATATATTTTGTCTCTTTGTTTCTTTTCTCATTCCCATCTCCATTACTGCTAGTCCTGGAAGACTCACTCTTCTGTCAGGCAATCTCTCTGTTTTTCACCCTGTCACAGATATTGACCTTTTCTCTTTGACCCATTGACCTCTTACTCAAAACCAATTATCTTTCTAACTGTTCCCAGTTCCAGTGATTGGTTGCTGAGCTGAAACATTGGCTTTATTTCTCTGCCCACAGATGCTGTCTGCATGCTGAGCTTCGCCAACAAGTTTCAGTTTCTGGCATCCTCAGCATTCTGTTTTTCAATTAAGATTTATTTTGATACGTGCTTTGGCCTTGGGTGTCCCTGGTGAGGAAAACACGTGTTGCTCAAAATGAACTACTCCCTGAGAAGGTGCTTTCTTGAACTGCTGCAGTCCATGTGCTGTAGGCTGACTCATATTGCAATTTGGAGAGAGTTCCAAGATTTGGAACAAGTGACAATGAAGGAAAGAATGAATAAATGGTTTTAGGGAGATGCTGCGAGAAGTGCTCTGTTGCCTCAATTCAGAACCGTTTCAAGATACAAAAGAATAAAAAAACTAATTAAATAGAGTTTATCTTCATTGGCTGTAATCCCAAACATGGCTCCGCAAGATTTCTGCAAGGTCCCTGCTCCACCCCAACTGCAGCCAGGGGCCCCTGCTCTGGGCCTACCGCAGCCAGGGGCCCCTGCTCTGGGCCTACCGCAGCCAGGGGTCCCTGCTCTGGGCCTACCGCAGCCAGGGGCCCCTGCTCTGGGCCTACCACAGCCAGGGGTCCCCGCCCCGGGCCTACTGCAGGCAGGGGACCCTGACCTGGTCCTACTGCAGCAGGGGTCCCCACTCTGGAGTTACCGAAGCCAGGGGACCCTGCTCCTGGCCAACCACAGCCAAGGTTCCCCGCTCTGGACCTATCACAGACAGGAGTCCCCACTTTGGGCCTACCTGCAGCCAGGGGTTCCTGCTCCCGGCCTACTGCAGCTAGGGTTCCTTCTCTGGACCTACCACAGCCAGGGGTTCCTGCTCTGCCCAACTAATTAACCTAAAGGATCCAGCAAAACTAACAGCATTTATAAGTTACCATGCAAAAACTGTAAAAAAAAACACATCGAACAAACTCGCAGGAAACTTGCCACCAGGATACATGAACATCAACTGGCCACCAAAAGACACCACCCACTCTCACTTGTTTCCATGTTTACAGACAAAGATGGATGCTGGTTTGACTGGGGCAACACACACATCCTCAGGCAAGTGAAACAAAGACAAGCATGAGAATTCTTAGAAGCATGGCATTCTAACCAGAACTGCATCAATAAACACCTTGACTTAGATCCCATCTACCT
Organism: Hemiscyllium ocellatum; assembly: GCF_020745735.1. NCBI lineage: Eukaryota > Metazoa > Chordata > Chondrichthyes > Orectolobiformes > Hemiscylliidae > Hemiscyllium > Hemiscyllium ocellatum. The sequence continues at coordinate 1,579,544 of NC_083423.1, read as the reverse complement.
TACCTTGAAAAAAAAGAACTGGAAATGGCATCACCCACGTTAAGAAACCAAGATCTATAAACAGAGAGGTGGGACATACCACGAGCCCTTCACCAGAGACTCTCACTGATGATGTTACCAGTCATGGTGACGAAACGTCTGAAAACAAACCTTCCAGCTCAGTGAGCTAACTTACATACTTGCTCTCTGCTATTGACAATAGACAATAGGTGCAGGATTAGGCCATTCTGCCCTTCGAGCCTGCACCACCATTCATTGTGATCATGGCTGATCATACTTAATCAGTATCCTGCTCCTGCCTTATCTCCATAACCCTTGATTCCACTATCCTTGAGAGCTCTATCCAACTCTTTCTTAAATGAATCCAGAGACTGGGCCTCCACTGCCCTCTGGGGCAGAGCATTCCACACAGCCACCACTCTCAGGGTGAAGAAGTTTCTCCTCATCTCTGTCCTAAATAGTCTACCCCGTATTTTTAAGCTGTGTCCTCTGGTTCGGGACTCACCCATCAGCGGAAACATGTTTCCTACCTTCAGAGTGTCCAATCTTTTAATAATCTTATATGTCTCAATCAGATCCCCTCTCAGTCTTCTAAACTCAAGGGTATACAAGCCCAGTCGCTCCAGTCTTTCAGCGTAAGGTAGTCCCGCCATTCCAGGAATTGATCTCGTGAACCTACGCTGTACTCCCTCAATAGCCAGAATGTCTTTCCTCAAATTTGGAAACCAGAACTGCATACAGTACTCCAGGTGTAGTCTCATCAGGGCCCTGTACAGCTGCAGAAGAACCTCTTTGCTTCTATACTCAATCCCTCTTGTCATGAAGGCCAGCCTGCTATTAGCTTTCTTCACTACCTGCTGTACCTGCATGCTTACCTTCATTGACTGGTGTACAAGAACACCCAGATCTCTTTGTACTGCCCCTTTACCTAAATTGATTCAATTTAGGTAGCAATCTGCCTTCCTATTCTTGCCACCAAAGTGGATAACCATACATTTATCCACATTAAACTGCATCTGCCATGCATCTGCCCACTCACCTAACTTGTCCAGGTCACCCTGCAATCTCCTAACACCCTCCTCACATTTCACCCTGCCACTTACCTTAGTATCATCAGCAAATTTGCTAATGTTATTACGAATACCATCTTCTATATCATTAATATATATTGTAAAAAGCTGCAGTCCCAGCACTGATCCCTGCGGTACCCCATTGGTCACCGCCTGCCATTCCGAAATGGAGCCGTTTATCACTACTCTTTGTTTCCTGTCAGCCAACCAATTTTCAATCCAAGTTAGTACTTTGCCCCCAATACCATGCACCCTAAGTTTACTCACTAACGTCCTATGTAGGACTTTATCAAAAGCTTTCTGAAAGTCCAGGTACACTATATCTACTGGATCTCCCTCGTCCATCTTCAGAGTTACATTGCTGAGTAACCCACCCCATTTATGGACAATGAACAATAAATGGGATGAACAATAAACACTGGTCTTGTCAGTGATCCCCACTTGTTGTGAAGCGTGTGTGTAGTCACCTTAAAATGATACTTGTGTAGAGTAAGTTCCAGAACTAGGGGAGAAACCTACATAATCCCTTCACAGACTCACGTTACTGTTCTCAAACTGCTTTGTGTGATCCATCTGTAATGAGCAAAAGCTGGGCTGCACCTGCTGGGCACAAACTCTTGCATAAAAGAGTAACTAATTGGTGCAGTTAACACAAAAATGGAAATTATTTTTATAAGGGAATGTAAGCTCCACAGAAGACAGCAGCACAGGGTTTTCACTTTAAACTTGGAACTGCATGTTATTGTTGTCACAAATTGATTGGTCACTGTTCAGGGGTGAGTAAATGTAAAGGTGAGCCCAGTGCTCTGTCCCTAATAAACTTCTCACTGAAACTCAATCTGTAGCTTGTACCATTCTGTGATTGATTAGTTTCAGGCTAGTTCTCCAAAACCTTCTGGAGACTTGTTTCAATCTCATTGAGGATGTTTCTGTGAGACAGATATTCAGTTCCATTACATGGTTTTAACCAGAGCTGATTAATTCTCCAAAGCCAAAATCTGTGAAATTTCTTCATTTGCAGGAGAAATCCTTTCTTGTTGAGTTTGTAAATGTCTGATCAGCACACAATGATTCTCTGCAGGATACGGTAGGGTCTGAAAGACTCTTGGATCAGTTAAGGGGACCATCATTGCTAACTCCTGTTCAGTTGAGATTCTCTGTTAAATTTAGTGGGGTAGTAACCCAGGGACCCCAACTGGAAACAGGATCACATCCCAACAAGGAAATCCTGAGCTTCAAAATGAGCTGGTCAGACAGTAATCAGGTAACTGTCTGTTTCACTGGTGTCCTTGAGTGAATGAAGTCTGCTATCTGTAGAATAATGACAGGAAAGACATTTTTCATCGTTAATAAGAACAAGGGAGCAGGTGGTGTGATTGTAACATTGCTGGATTGGTCATTCAGATTAATATTCTGGGGATATCAGTTCCAATTCCAGCATTGGATATGGCAGAATTTAAATTAATAAAAATAATCTCGAATTGTCAAACCTTGTTTCAGTAAGGGTAAGCATGGCACACTCATCGATTGTTGTAAAAACCCATCTGGCCTATTACCAAGGGCCTGGAAGGGAGGAAATCTGCCATCATTACCTGGTCTGGTCTACATGTGACTCCAGGCCCAAAGCAAGATGGTTGACTTTTAACTGAGATGGGGAATAAATGTTGGTCTAGCCAGTGCAGCCTCATCCCGGGACTGAATAAAAAACACCATTAGCTGGTTCGTCATCAGTTCGGCAAGTCCTATACATATCCGTGCCTGCTGTTAGAGATCCCAAGGCTATGACAGATGTGATATAAATTGTAGTTTGTTTGGTGAGGTCTGTTGAACTTTTCTGGTTATACGCATTCCCAGCTTTTCTTGGGAGTAGAACACGCAATGTCCCCCAGACTGCTCAGGCCTATCAATGGCCAGTGGCTATCACCAAAATTACATTAACCATTTCATTGTGTTCATTTAGATTTTCAATATTTATTTTTGTTACAGTGCTCCGTTAAAGGGTTGGAACCATTTTAAAATTGAGTTTATTTGGTTCAATTTGGTTTAATCAGGTTCAATCTAATGCTTTTAGTTACATTCAAAGAATTTCAGGTTTGTTCTTTTTTTCTGCTGAAGGAAGCACAAAGGCTTCAATCTCACCCCACCAGGACAGAAGAGGCAAGACTGTGTGCAACTTTGAAACAGCATTCAGAAATGCAGGTAGAAGCAACAAGTTATTCAGTTGTGAGACCAGGCTCTCCCTCAGCACCAGAACAGGCCTTCTCTCAGCGCAAGACTGGGCCCTCCCTCAGCACCAGAACAAGCCTTCCCTCAGCGCAAGACTGGGCCCTCAGGTCCTGCAAGATTAGGTTCTCCCTCAGCGTGACACTGGGCCCTCCCTCAGCGTGACACCGGGCCCTCCCTCAGCGTGAGACTGGGCCCTCCCTCAGTGTGAGACTGGGCCCTCCCTCAGCATGTGACCGGGCCCTCCCACAGCGTGTGACCGGGCCCTCCCTCAGCATGTGACCAGGCCCTCCCTCAGCGTGTGACCGGGCCCTCCCTCAGCGTGACACGGGCCCTCCCTCAGCGTGACACCGGGCCCTCCCTCAGCGTGTGACTGGGCCCTCACTCAGCGTGACACTGGGCCCTCCCTCAGCGTGAGACCGGGCCCTCCCTCGGCGTGACACCGGGCCCTCCCTCAACGTGACACCGGGCCCTCCTTCAGCATGTGACTGGGCCCTCCCTCAACGTAACACTGGGCCCTCCCTCAGCGTGGCACCGGGCCCTCCCTCAGCGTGTGACTGGGCCCTCCCTCAGTGTGAGACCGGGCCCTCCCTCAGCGTGAGACCGGGCCCTCCCTCAGCGTGACACCGGGCCCTCCCTCAGCGTGTGACCGGGCCCTCCCTCAGCGTGACACCGGGCCCTCCCTCAGCGTGTGACCGGTCCCTCCCTCAGCGTGTGACCGGGCCCTCCCTCAGCGTGTGACGGGGCCCTCCCTCAGCGTGAGACCGGGCCCTCCCACAGCGTGTGACCGGGCACTCCCTCAGCGTGTGACCGGGCCCTCCCTCAGCGTGTGACCGGGCCCTCCCTCAGCGTGACACCGGGCCCTCCCTCAGCGTGAGACCGGGCCCTCCCTCAGCGTGTGACCGGGCACTCCCTCAGCGTGACACCGGGCCCTCCCTCAGCGTGACACCGGGCCCTCCCTCAGCGTGACACCGGGCCCTCCCTCAGCTAGTGACCGGGCCCTCCCTCAGCGTGACACCGGGCCCTCCCTCAGTGTGAGACTGGGCCCTCCCTCAGCGTGACACCGGGCCCTCCCTCAGCGTGACACCGGGCCCTCCCTCAGCGTGTGACTGGGCCCTCCCTCAGCGTGACACCGGGCCCTCCCTCAGCGTGACACCGGGCCCTCCCTCAGTGTGAGACTGGGCCCTCCCTCAGCGTGACACCGGGCCCTCCCTCAGCGTGTGACTGGGCCCTCCCTCAGCGTGACACCGGGCCCTCCCTCAGCGTGTGACTGGGCCCTCCCTCAGCGTGTGACCGGGCCCTCCCTCAGCGTGACACCGGGCCCTCCCTCAGCGGGAGACCGGGCCCTCCCTCAGCGTGACACTGGGCCCTCCCTCAGCGTGACACCGGGCCCTCCCTCAGCGTGACACCGGGCACTCCCTCAGCGTGTGACTGGGCCCTCCCTCAGCGTGACACCGGGCCCTCCCTCAGCGTGTGACTGGGCCCTCCCTCAGCGTGACACCGGGCCCTCCCTCAGCGTGTGACCGGGCCCTCCCTCAGCGTGTGACTGGGCCCTCCCTCAGCGTGTGACCGGGCCGTCCCTCAGCGTGACACCGGGCCCTCCCTCAGCGTGTGACCGGGCCCTCCCTCAGCGTGTGACTGGGCACTCCCTCAGCGTGTGACTGGGCCCTCCCTCTGCGTGTGACCGGGCCCTCCCTCAGCGTGACACCGGGCCCTCCCTCAGCGTGACACCGGGCCCTCCCTCAGCGTGACACCGGGCCCTCCCTCAGCGTGACACTGGGCCCTCCCTCAGCGTGTGACTGGGCCCTCCCTCAGCGTGACACTGGGCCCTCCCTCAGCGTGTGACCGGGCCCTCCCTCAGCGTGACACTGGGCCCTCCCTCAGCGTGTGACTGGGCCCTCCCTCAGCGTGACACCGGGCCCTCCCTCAGCGTGACACCGGGCCCTCCCTCAGCGTGACACCGGGCCCTCCCTCAGCGTGTGACTGGGCCCTCCCTCAGCGTGACACCGGGCCCTCCCTCAGCGTGTGATTGGCCCCTCCCTCAGCGTGACACCGGGCAGTCCCTTAGCGTGAGACCGGGCCCTCCCTCAGCGTGACACCGGGCCCTCCCTCAGCGTGTGACTGGGCCCTCCCTCAGCGTGACACCGGGCCCTCTCTCAGCGTGTGACTGGGCCCTCCCTCAGCGTGACACCGGGCCCTCCCTCAGCGTGTGACTGGGCCCTCCCTCAGCGTGACACTGGGCCCTCCCTCAGCATGTGACTGGGCCCTCCCTCAGCGTGTGACTGGGCCCTCGCTCAGCTTGCACCGGGCCCTCCCTCAGCATGACACCGGGCGCTCCCTCAGCGTGTGACTGGGCCCTCCCTCAGCGTGTGACTGGGCCCTCACTCAGCGTGACACCGGGCCCTCCCTCAGCGTGTGACTGGGCCCTCCCTCAGCGTGTGACTGGGCCCTCGCTCAGCGTGACACCGGGCCCTCCCTCAGCATGAGACTGGGCCCTCCCTCAGCGTGACACCGGGCCCTCCCTCAGCGTGTGACTGGGCCCTCCCTCAGCGCGACACCGGGCCCTCCCTCAGCGCTGACACCGGGCCCTCCCTCAGTGTGACACCGGGCCCTCCCTCAGCGTGACACCGGGCCCTCCCTCAGCATGAGACTGGGCCCTCCCTCAGCGTGTGACTGGGACCTCCCTCAGCGTGACACCGGGCCCTCCCTCAGCATGAGACTGGGCCCTCCCTCAGCGTGTGACTGGGACCTCCCTCAGCGTGAGACCGGGCAGTCCCTTAGCGTGAGACCGGGCAGTCCCTCAGCGTGACACCGGGCCCTCCCTCAGCGTGACACCGGGCCCTCCCTCAGCGTGTGACTGGGCCCTCCCTCAGCGTGTGACTGGGCCCTCCCTCAGCGTGACACCGGGCAGTCCCTTAGCGTGACACCGGGCAGTCCCTCAGCGTGAGACCGGGCAGTCCCTCAGCGTGACACCGGGCCCTCCCTTAGCATGAGACTGGGCCCTCCCTCACCAGTCCTGTGCTCTTGGTTTAAAAGCTTGTCCTGAAGTTGAATTCAAAAAAATCCTTCAGAGTTTGTAACTGAACCAAACTGTCACTTGGTCAGATAGGCTGTGGCTACAAAGGCAAGGTACGGGTTTTCTTGGTAATTAACAAAAACCTAATGAAATGACAGAAGGCACTGCATGAAAGGTGTGATTTTGGAGAATGCAATTTCATTATCAAGTCTTTAATTACAGAGAAAGGCTAACACTTTTTTTTAATTAAAAAGGATTTCATTCCATGTGTTTCCTTCCCGAAATGGAAAGATTAATCACAGAAAGTTTCTGATGTAGCTTTGATTTAAGAGAAATATTGAGAATGTCTGTACAAAGGTCCCTGCCTTTAAACTGGCAAAGGCAGCGTGGATCTGGCATTCTACAGTAGCAAAAAATAATTGGGTAGGGAAAAGAAACAGGAAAAAACACATGGCTAAGTGTAGAAACATGGGTACTTTTTACCTCCTCAGAAATACTCCCTCGAACACCAATAAGAATGTACCATATTGTGATCACTGTAAACACTGAGTCTTTCCTGAGGATGTGTTCCATAAATAAATGGAGACCCCATGGACAAAAGATGTTATTAAATATTGAAATTCAAATGGTATAAGGAAGATTAAATTCACTAAACTGGTCTGCATCAAACTTTCTAAAAATATCTTATTTCAACCAACTCCCCCAATAAAAGAATCAGGAAGGAGAACTGTTTGATCCTGTAGTACCAGACAGATATATCAGCAATGAACTGCAGATTGAGGAGGCAATACTATTGTGTTATAAATTCCTGCACAGACCCGTCGTGTCTCGTGTTAGTTTATCTGTTGTCATTCAGCTTCAGATTCTGTATTATTTCTTGAAGATCACTAACCATATGGCGATAGCTCGAGATTCCAGGGGGAAATGAGGAGTTGTGAAGTTTGTCATTGCACTAAAATTGTCATGAGGGGTAAATTATACAAGAGAAATAAAATTAGAAAGGCTTACTTTAATATGAAAACTCTGATACAAATGGAGAAGGCTATATTTTCAATGAAATGACAAGAATGCAGCAATATTGAAATTGCTTATATGAGGAAATTAAGTGACTTGATAAGCTCAAAGTGATACCTGAGCTGTTTGTATAAGTCTGTTGATTTGCTGTTTGCTATGTGTTTAAGAAAGCAATAGTTTTCTATATTTAAAACCACTGGAGTAAGAAATACTGAGGGAGATTATTTTTCACTCTGTCCTTTCATATCTGCAATGGGGAGGTTCAGCCACTGATGCTGAAAATTTCAGTGAGGATGTTTCCCACAGCGACAGACCCACCCAAATGGGAAATAGCCTCTGTGCCGGGGATATTCACTCTGAGAGGGAAGGGGCATGGATCAAAGCTGTGGGAATGAAGCAGGAGGCAGGATGGAGAGAAGGCCTGACTGATTTCACTCCAACCTCAGCCCAATGGTCTAAAAGGCCATTAGCCCACACTCCCCCCATGTCACTTATGCTTTCATCCAAACATCTACAACACGGGTATCTACCTGACAACGTGGAAAGTTTCTCAGGTATGTTTTATATATGAAAACAGGACAAATCCAACCCAGCCAATTTCTACCTCCTCAGTCTCCATCATCAGTAAAGTGATGGAAGGTGTTACCAAGAGAGCTATCAACAGCACCTGCTCAGCAATAACCCGCTCAGTGATGCCCATTTTGGGTTCCACCAGGGTCACTCAGCTCCTGACCTTATTACAGCCTTGGGTCAAACATGGACAAGAGCTGAATTCCAGAAGGGGGAGGGCAGGGGGAGTGATCAACCTGACATCAAGGCCATGACTGAGGATCTCTGCCAAAATTGGAATCAATGAGTATCAGGGTACCCAACTCTCTGCTGTCAGAGTTGTAGGAAGATGGTTGTGATTGTTGGAAGTCTGTTATCAAAGCTCCACGAGATCTCTGCAGGAGTTCCTCAGGTTACATATTTTCAAATTAACATGTACAGAGATGTTTTAAACACCTCTGGAGTAGATGGGATTTCTTCTCAGGCCAACACATTCAGGACATTCAATAATGCTTAGTAGCAGCTGTGTGTACTATTTCCAAGCTGCACTCTAGAAATTCACCAAAGATCCTTGGATAGCACCTTCAAAAGCAGTGACCACTATTGTCTCATGGGGAAAGGACAGCAGATACATTGGAACATCACTCTATGCACATTCCCCTCCAACCCATTCACTATCCTGTTGTAGAAATATACCACCTTTTCTTCACTACTATGGGTTAAAACTCCCCAATGGCACTGTGTAACTACCTCCACTAAGTTCAAAAAAAGCAGCTCACTAAAGATTTCTCAATGCCAACTAAGGATGGCAATAAATGCAGGCCAGTCAGTGATGCACACATCCCATGAATAAATAAATATCTCCATACCTCTGTCCATAGAACCATCGAATCCCTACAGTGTGGAAACAGGCCCTTCAGTCCAACATGTCCACACTGACCCTCTGAAGAGTAACCTATCCAGACACATTCCACTACCCTGCTATCATATATTTACCCCTGACAAATGCACCTAACCTACACATCCTTCACCACTAAGGCAACTTAGCACAACCAATTCACCCTAACCTGCATTTCTTTGGTCTATGAGAGGAAACTGGAGCATCAAGAGGAAACCCGCGTACAGACTTCACACAGTTACCCAAGGCTGGAATCGAACCCGGATCCCTGGTGCTGGGAGCCACCAATGCTAACCACTGAGCCACCATACTACCCCTTGTGCCTTTGTGTCCCTCTTGCTTGCATGTTCCCACAGTCTGGCCTCACTGGCACTCATGGTCTCTTGGCAGACTACCCATATGAAATGAAACAGAAATATATAATTAAAATATATATCATTCCCATTCACAGTGAATATAAGAAAAAGAAAATTGCTTTTTCAAGAAACCAATTTAAAAGAGTAATTATCCAACACCAGATCAAACTGTCAAAATCAAACAAACTTCATCACAAACAATAACAAAGGAGTCAACTATCTCTCTCTCACACACATACACACACACACATTCTCACACACACACACACACACACACACACACACACACACACACACACACAGTCTCTTAAAACTACCAGTCAAAATAGCATTACACACACACAAACACTCACACACACACACGCACACGCAGGCACACACACAGACACACACACACTCTCTCACACACACACGCACACACTCTCACACACACACACACAAACACACACACACACACACACACACACACACAGTCTCTTAAAACTACCAGTCAAAATAGCATTACACACACACACACATACTCTCTCTCTCTCTCTCTCTCTCTCTCTCACACACACACACACACACACACACACACACAGTCTCTTAAAACTACCAGTCAAAATAGCATTGCACACACAGTCTCTTAAATAACCAGTCAAAATAGTATTACACACACACACAAATACACTCACACACACATATACACACACTCACTCACATACACTCTCTTAAAACTACCAGTCACAATAGCATTACACACACGCACAGTCTCTTAAAACTACCAGTCAAAATAACATTACACACACACACACGCACTCTCTCTCACACACACACACACTCACAGTCTCTTAAAACTTCCAGTCAAAATAGCATTACAGACACACATGTTCACACACGCTCACACACTCATTCTCTTAAAACTTCCAGTCACAATAGCATTACACACACACACTCTCACACACACGCACACACACTCACAGTCTCTTAAAACTTACAGTCAAAATAGCATTACAGACACACATGCTCACACACACAGTCTCTTAAAACTTACAGTCAAAATAGCATTACACACATACCCTCTCACACACACACACAGTCTCTTAAAACTACCAGTCAAAAAAGCATTTTACACACACACACACACCTGGAATAAGTGGCTTTGGAGATGTGATACTCAGTCAAGCATTCATAATAACCTTGGTTTTAACAAATGACCAGAATCAGGGCCTTACCAACCCTTGTGGCCTATTCATACCCGTTGGGGAAAGTTCTTGTGGTCTATTTGAACTCAGCACTAACTTCAAAAGACCATGCGGGCTTCCAGTATCTGAACTAACTTTCCCAAGCACTGTTCACTCCCCCTGCTGAAAAATGTAGGCTGTACCTGAAATGAGACGAGACATCAGCATCCATCCTGCCAAACATTTTTAAAAACTGTCAGAGTTGGCTTAGGTCTGCAAGAATCTGGGCCTAGATGCTAATCCTTACTCAGAACCAGAGAGTCATAGGGCAAAGGAGAGACCCTTCAGGCCATTGATCCTAGCTACCTGCAGTTTTGCCTGGAATATCAATTTTCCTGCTCCTTGGATGCTGCCTGACCTGCTGTGCTTTTCCAGCACCACTCTAATCTTGACTTTGATCTCCAGCACCTGCAGTCCTCACTTTCACCTAGTTGGTTTTAACCTTACTGCGAATCCTCTTGCAAGGATGACTACCTCGAAGATGTCTCTCTACAAGGATCCCCCAACTTGTTACTGACCCTTCAGCTAAGAGAAGCAGTTACTTTCTATTCACCCTGTTCATGCACCTTATGATTTTATTCATCTCTACCCGCTACCCTCTTCAGCCTTCTCTCCTCCAAAGAAACCAACCCAAGATTATCCAGTCTCTCTTTATTGCTCTAATGATAAATCATAGGAAGCATCTTGGTGAATCTCCTCTGCATTCTCTTCAGGGTAATCATGTCCATGCGAGAGTGCAGTGACCCGCACTGCATACAGTGCTCCAACTGTTGCCTGACCAAAAGCCTATCATCACCATCATCACCATTCTGCTCTTTAATTATTGCTCTGGCTGATAAAGGCAAGTGTCCTCCATTCACTGAACCTGCACACCTTTGGATTGTGGGAGGAGACTGGAGCATGTGTTGCCTCTTAACTTGTTCTGCCACCTTCTGGGATCTGTAGACAAGCAGCACAAGACTCATGAAATAAAAACTCCAACAAGCTGAACTCTTTCAAACTTTCAAAATTATGGTTGGGAACCCTCTGTAAGAACACAAACTGCAAAGGCTTATTAGTCAAAGAACGACATCAGAATTAGAGCACCAACTGGGGAAACTGTCAATGGAGATCTTCAGGTCTGTCACTTGGCAAAGTGGCACAATGGCTCAGTAGTTGGCACTGTGAGGCAGCAGTGCCAGGGACCTGGGTTCGATTCCAGTCTTGAGTGACTGTGTGGAATTTGTACATTCTCCCCGTGTCTGTGTGGGTTTCCTCGGGATGCTCCAGTTTCCTCCCACAATCCAAAAATGTGCAGGTTCGATGAATCACCCATTGTGTTCAGGGATGTGTAAGTTAGATGCATTAATCAGGGTTAAATATAGGGGAATGGGTCAGATGGGTCACTCTTCAGAGAGTCTTGTTGAACCAAAGGACCTGTTACAACACTGGAGAGATTCTAAAGCAATGGTGGGAGGGAAGTGGATTGGGAGAAGGGAAAGGAAAATCACACCTTTACCTCTGTCCTGTGCTATACACTGGATCATTGGTGCTGGAAGAGCACAGCAGTTCAGGCAGCATCCAACGAGCAGCGAAATCGAAGTTTCGGGCAAAAGCCCTTCATCAGGAATAAAGGGCTTTTGCCCAAAATGTCGATTTCGCTGCTCGTTGGATGCTGCCTGAACTGCTATGCTCCTCCAGCACCACTGATCCAGAATCTGGTTTCCAGCATCTGCAGTCATTGTTTTTACCCAGTGCTATAAACTGTCTAACATCAGCACTGTCTGTAAAAGACCAAATTGGCAGTTCAATGATGTCGGAGGGATAACAATTCCTTATCTCCCATGTCGACAGCACACCTGTAGTTGAACAATGTCTCAAACTTAATCCCCTAAAGCCAGCAAAGCTGGATGGTAATGTTACTGTGGGTAATATTCACTCAGGCTGCAAGTACCTCAGGTCTCTCAATAACACTCATTTGACCATCAGATATCTTCAACCTGCTGGGACAACCCCTTGTAGGAGCATTAGACTAATTAAAGGTTCACAACTTGATACAAAAGTTGTGTTTACCAGTGTTGCATAAACCAGTCAATTTAGAAACAGTTTTATAAGTTATGTTTGCAGAATGTTTCTGGCATATAAAACACTGGAAAACTGTGGATGCTGTAAATCAGAAACAAAAACAGAAGTTGCTGGAAAAGCTCAGCAGGTCTGGCAGCATCTGTGGAGAGAAATCAGAGTTAACATTTCTGGTCCTGATTTTTCTTCTTAGATGCTGCCAGACCTGCTGAGCTTTTCCAGCAACTTCTGTTTTTGTTTCTGTCATATAATTGCTTCTTTGGACCAAATTTGAGAACTGCTGGAAAAAGTACATATTTTGTTAAAATATTCCACCTTACTCTCACAGGACAATTTACAAGGATAAGAACATCTGTACAAGGGGCAAACAAACTTGTATTGGTCATAGCATTGCCCTGAAAAAAATGAACCAATGAATGACCAGAGTAACCCTGCCTGGATTATTATTTCAATAGACACTGGCAGTTAACTGTCAATCCATATTGATGGGGCCATTCTTCACAATGACAACTGAGGAGAATCATAGAATTCCCACAGAATGGAAGCAGGCCATTCAGCTCATCGAGTCCACACCTTGGAGGGAACAGCCCACTCAGACCCATCCCCCTGGTCCCTGTAATCATGCTTTTCCCATGGTTAATCCACCTCACCTGCATATCTTTGGATTGTGGGAGGAAACTGGAACAGATGAAGGAAACGCTCGCTGGCAGAGGGAGAATGTGCATGCTCCACACAGACAGTCACCTGAGGGTGGAATCAAACCCGGGTCTCCAGTGCTGTGAAGCAGCAGTGCTATCACTGAGCCACTGTGCTGCCCTAAAACTGTGCCAACCTGCACACATCTTATTCCACTTGGCAATCAAGCAGTATTCTCCATTTATGTGCCAATGTTGACTTGCTCCTTGAATTGAAATTCTTGCAAATTATCTTGAAAACAAATTCCAGCATTTTAGTTGCTGTTAGTGGTGCAGGGGACAGAGCTGGGGATTGCTTTGTATAAGATTTAAACATAAAGATGAAGATGCGTACAGAGCTGCATGGTGTGATCTGATAATCACCTCCATTCCACATTGATGGAACACTAGAGTTAGGGTGACACCATTAGAATACACTGGGTGCTAAATTAGAATGGTGCTGGAAAACACAGCAGATCAGACAGCATCTGAGGAGCAGGAAAATTGACGTTTCGGGCAAAAGCCCTTCATCAAGAATAGAGCTCTATGCCCGAAGCATCAATTTTCCTGCTCCTCGGATGCTGCTTGACCTGCTGTGCTTTTCCAGCATCACTCTAATCTAGACTCTGGTTTCCAGCATCTGCAGCCCTTGTTTTTACCCACTAGAATACACACCAACCCCAGTATAATCTTGTGAAGTTTCCATAAATTCAGACATGATTGGGCCAATAGTGTATTGACATTATCTAATGTTACTCCAAAACACAGTTTGGAACATGACCATTTAGCCAAGTCACACTTGGAACTTTTCATTTTTCTCCCTTTTTATGGATTGATTATATTATGGATGTTGACTTGGTTTGAAATGTTGTGTGCTGTTGCTTGCCTTGTGAACCTGAACTGGCATGAAGCAATCTGATTGTATAATCACTCTTCAGTATTTGTATAAAAGAGGCAATGCAGCAGTTATCTGAAGGCTTTTGGTTTGCAGCTGACAGAATGTTGCTTAGAAAGACCATCAGGACAGGATCGATAGGTTCACCCAATTCCATGGGGAAAATACCACTCACAGCTCTTCATCTTTATGTTTATATGTTTGTGAACTGCTGTTTTGAGCTCTTGTATACCATGAGGCAGCCACAAATCCATGTATTCTGAGCAGTTAGAAGTCGATTGGTGGAGTAAGTAGAAAGCATAAGGGACTGTCGAAGAATATAGGAGAATATAGATAGACTGGAGAGTTGGATGGAGAAGTGGCAGATGGAGTTCAATCCAGGCAAAGGTGAGGTGGTTCATTTTGAGAAGTCTAATTCGAGAGCGAATACGCTGTAAAAGGAAGAGCCTTGGGAAAAGTTGATGAGCAGAGAGATCTGGGAGTTCAGGTCCATTGTACATGAAGGTGGCTGCACTGGTGGATAGAGTGGTCAAGAAGGCATATGGTATGTTTGCCTTCATTAGGCGAGGTATTGAGTATAACAGCTGGCAGGTCATGTTAACATTGTACAAGACATTGGTTCGGCCGCATTTAGAATAAGTGTACAGTTCTGGTCGCCACATTACCAAAAGGATGGGGACGCTTTGGGGAGGGTGCAGAGAAGGTTTACAAGGATGTTGCCTGGTATGGAAGGTGCTAGCTATGAAGAGAGGTTGAGTAGATTAGGTATTCTTTCATTAGAAAAAGGAGATTGAGGGGGAACCTGATTGAGATTTACAAAATCAGGAAGGGTATTAACAGGGAGCACAATGGAGCACATTGTTTTAGATGTTGTGAAACTTGAAAGGGTTCAGAGAAGATTTACAAGAATTTTTGCCAGGTTTTAGGGTTTAAGTGAGAGGGAGAGGCTGAATAGGCTGGGACTATTATCCCTAGGGAGGGAGGCTGAGGGGTGACTTATTGAGGTTTATATAATGATGAGGGGCATGGACAGTTTGAATAGACGAGATCTTCTCCCCAGGTAGGGGAATCCAAAACTAGAGGGATCAGGTTTAAAGTGAGAGGGAGAAGATTTAAAAGGGACAACTTTTTCATACAGATGATGGTGTGTGTATACAATGAGCTGCCAGAGGAAGTGGTGGAGGCTGATACAATTACAGCATTTAAAGGCATCTGGATGGGTATATTAACAGGAAGGGTTTATGGGCCATATGGGAATAGATTAATTTGGGGTATCCAGCCAACATGGATGAGTTAAAGTAACAGAACCCCTACAGTGTGGCCATTTAGCCTATCAAAACCACACCAACCCTTCAAAGGTCTAATTCCTGTAATCCTCTATTTCTCACCCAATCTGTGTAACCCTGTACTTCCCATTGGTTAATCCACCTAGTCCACACATCCCTGGACACTATGGGCAATTCACTTAACCTACACATCTTTGGGCAGTGGGAGGGAAGTGGTATAAACACACGCAAACACAGATAGAACATGCAAACCCCACACTGACAGTTGCCTGAGGGTGGAATTGAACCCAGCTCCCTGGCACTGTGAGGCAGCAGTGCTACCCACTGAGCTACTATACTGCTCTGTCGGGCCAAAGGGTCTGTTTCTTTCCTGACTCTTAAGAAACTGAACTTGAATAGCCACGTAAATCCTGTCGCTGAAAGAGCAGGTTAGAGGCTGGAAATTCTGTGGTGGGTAACTCGCCTCCTGAATATGCAAAACCTTCAAGGCTCAAGTCAGGAGTCTGATGGAATTCTCTGCACTTACCTGAATGGTGCAGCGCCAACAAAACTCAAGTTCAACATCATCCAAGACAAAATGCACCCCGTCCACCATCTTCAACATTCACATAATAGCAGCAGTGTATACCAGCTACAAGATGCACTGGAGCAACTTGTCCAGGCTCCACCTATACAAACACTTCATCTGGAAGGACAAGGGCAGCAGATACTTGGGAACACCACCACCTGCAAATTTCCCTACGAGTCACTCACCATTCTGACTTGGAAATATATTGCTGTTGCTTCAGTGTTACTGGGGTCGGAATCCTGTAATTCCTTCCTTAGCAACAGAAGGACTGCAGTGGTGCATCATGAACATTTACTACTCCACTGGGAAAGGTGGTTATTTAATGTTCAGAATATAGTTTGCAGAAATTTGTTCGTTCTTTAATTGGATATGTGCCAACATATATGGCTCACCCCTAACTGCCTTTAAGAGAGTGGGGAGTAGTGAGTTGCCTTCTTGAACTAAGGCAGGCTGGGAAGTCCAGGTACATGCACAGTGCTCAATGTTAGAGTGATGCTGGAAAAGCACAGCAGGTCAGGCAGCATCCAAGGAGCAGGAGAATCGATATTTTGGGCAAAAGTCCTTCATCAGGAATCCTGATATTGGATCTGAAATCTTTTAGTGCATTATATTTTATCTTAAAAATACATTGAGAATTATATTGTTCAGATTAAATTTGTCTCCTTGGAATGAAGCATAAAAAAGCTTACATTTATGCACGGATGAAGATAATACATATTAACAATTCCTAAATAGCTATAACTTTCTCCACACCTGTCTCTAAGCCAGACAACATGTCTATTGTTTATCATCTGCAAGGGATGTATTTTTGCACTGAGCATCTGGCAGTCACTTCTATAATCTAATCGATTACTCACCAAAAACAATGGAAAATGCACCCTGCAGTAGACTTGCTGCCTGCAGCAGCTTGTTTCCACTTTCTTAGAGTGAAAATTCAGTCTTAAAACTTACCTGCAGCTATGCCTCAATGGAACTTCAGTCATAGACCTGATTACTGTCGCACTGCTGTCTGCATTCCCTTCCAGAAGGGATCAGCATGATCCAAATTCAGAGTTTCACACAACTATTTAGTACAAATAGCTGGATTTCTTTGACTTTGAAAGATATTAAAGAAATTAAAATACTTCTGGCAACCTGTGCATCAATTCTGGCAGTCAGATCAATCAGAAAATCTCACGGTGAAGATGAAACCTGTCCTGAGATACATTTCCCGCAAAGTATCTCATTCTCTTTGATGTGCTGAGGAGACATCAGCAGGTTAACATTAAATTTCTACATAAAAGATGTGAAAATCAGTAATATTCCCTATTAAAAAATCAATCAAAACAATACTTAGTGCTGTACCAGCTCAAATAAAGCTTAAACTTTGAATTTCAATCACCCAGAACATCAGTGTTGGTTTCAAAGCTAAGTAAAAATGTTGTGCCTTGGACAGTGAGAAATGTTCAGAAATGGATTTTGTGACACAGTGGTAGTGTCTCTACCTCTGAACCAAGAGGCCCAGATTCCAGATTCACCTGTTCCAGAGGTGTGTCATTATATTTCTGAACAAGTTGATTGGAAAGTATCTGGGAGGTTCGCTCCAGTGCTGTGTCGGTGTGAACTTCACATTTTCGGATATTGATTTCAACATATTAAGGTCCCCATTGGGATTTATGCCAGTGTTTCTGCGTGCATGTCAAAGTTCAAAAGACATCAACAAGTATGAGGAATGTTTGAAATGTCATTCTGCATGAGTGCATTTTTTAGCTGAACTCTTCAATTTGTTTCTGTGAACGGAAATAATTTTACAAGTAATCAAGCACCTGAAATCCTGATCTTCATGACAGTGTGAAGAGACTGCAATGTCAAGCTGCTTCAGATCATATCACTCTGTGGAAAAAAAACCTGTCTAATCTGTACTCAAATAGGACACTGAAATGCAGACAGACTGTAACACAATATTGCAACTTGTACTTTGCCCAAAGCGAGCACTTTGTAATCTAGCAAAGGTGGGAAGCATCAAAATTAGTCATTCATCTAATGATAGCAAGTAGAATAATTTATCAACGATTGGTAAGGGGCCCCTAGCGGGAGGGTCTGACAACTCTCTACCAACTTGGACACAGGCCTCAACAGTTTCTGTCCACAACCACAACCATCAGGCTGAGCACATTCTCGCATTGAACAAATGATATGTCTCATTTCCTCCAGATAAAAGACATTGTTCCTTGGTTTCTGCATGGGTTTCCAGTGATGCTTATCTTTCAATGGGTCATGTGGAACATTTCTTGTTCTGGTCCTGCTCAGCTCCCCATGACCAAAACTTTTCTCCTGGTATGAAAGCAAAGTACTGCAGATGTTGGAAACCTGAAAAAAATCAAAACATTTTGGAGAAACTCAATGGATTTGGCAGCACCTTTTCAGAGAGAGAAAAATGTAGAGTTCAAAGTTTTATGTTCATGATGTTCAGAACCAATCTGTTGAAATGCTGGTCTGGAATGCTGCTAGATCTGTTGAGTTTTCCAGCAGATTTTAATTTTTATGGCATATTAATCATTATATTTCTGCAGCTTTCTGATCTTTGCTTCCAATTTTTACCGTTATCTCACCTTCACCTGGTAAACCTCCAACTTCCCCCTTCCACTCTTTGACCTGTCTGGCTCTATTCTGGGGTTAGTCTTTAGACTAGTATTTGTTTTAAACCCATTGCATCCTACAACCATCTCAACGCTTCCTCGCACTCTATTCCATTCTTCCAGTTTCCCATCTCCAGTTCAGTTTGGAAAATCCAGCATTCCTCAGGAATTCCTGATGTGCCTTACTTTCTCCTTAGATGAAACTACGTAGCCCTCTTCCAACCATCCCAACAGTGTGGTTGATTAGACCCTTGCTAAGTTAGTCTGCCATTGGGACCCTGCGCTCACTCACATTTGTTGTTTTAACTCACTACCTTAGTCACATCACCAGAATTATTCTGCAAAACAAATTGAGTGAAGTCCAATGTAATCTTGAGGCACAGACAATATGAATTCTGTCCCTATTTTTGTTTTCTACCTGATAATCTACATGTTGTTTTTCACGTTTTTATCTTCAGAGTTGTTCATTCTTCTTCTCTTCACACTTTGTACTACTATTTCTTTTCACTTCGCTATCAACAATCCCTTTGCCTTTTGTTTCATGACATATTGTCACTTAACCACTCCCACCCTTTCCCCACAACTTGCCCTTTACTGTGTATGATACCCATCATATTTCTCTCCCCCTTCAATTCTGAAGGAGCCATGTCCAACTTGGAACATTAACTTTTTTTTCTCTTCCCCCCCTCCCCCCCCCCTGCTGCCAAACCTGCTGAGTACTTCTAGCATTGTCATTTCTGATTTGCAACTGTCACAGTATTTTGATTTTAGAGGAAGTACAGTCTTTTCTTGTTGCGCTGCAAGTTGTGAGGATGTGAAATATACTGCCTGAGAGTGCGGTGGAGGCGGATTTAATTGTGGTTTTTTAAAGGACATTGGATAAGTACTAGAAAGGAGAAAGTTTACAAGGCTCTGGGACAAATCCTGGAGTGTGACACTGGCTGCATTGCTCCTGCAGACAGCCAACATAAACCCGAGACGTCAAACAGTCTCCCCCGGAGTGACCATCGTTCCCTGGTCCTTTGGCTTCCTTCTACTGAATGTCTTCATGAAAATCCAAGTGAAACAGAAAACTGGAGCTGGCTTCAAAAGACATGATTTGAGGTTTTCCAAATAATAAAGCTTTTTAAAAATCCCAGCTACACAGCCTGACAGAAAGAAAGTGAAAATCAGTCACACTGCAATAATTGTGTGGAGGTCTTCTGAACTTCACATCCACTGTTAACAATTCTCTATCATTAACCAAACATTTGGCTTTGTTGGCAGCTCATAAGCCTTCAGTAAAACATGCTGGAAACTGAGTGGGAAATTCAATCCATGATGCTCCTCTTTGTGATGGAATGAATGAGCTGTATATTAGAGTACAACATTGACAATGACTTTAGTGACAGCAAACCAATTTAAAATCTAAAGATGTTGGAGCATCAAACATGCAAGACTGAATCTATAGAATTAGTCTGTAGCTAATTGCAGGTTACTGGGGGAGTTACAGCGAGAAGAGCCTCTGTTCTTTCGTATTTTGATTCTGCTCCAACTTGAGGTCTGTCTTGGTGAGAGAGTTGTTTGAGTCCCCTGTGTGGAAACTCGGCCCCAGTCCCAGCCCCAGCCCCAGCCCCAGCCCCAGTCCCAGCCCCAGCCCCAGCCCCAGCCCCAGCCCCAGCCCCAGCCCCAGCCCCAGCCCCACAGTTTCTAATATTAGAAAGTGAACCAACAAGAAGTGGACATGTGTGCGTACAGATCCTAAAGGAGGAATACAGTCAGGAGTGAAAAATAATTAGGAGCAAATAAAGAATACTGAAGATTTTGACTAGGTATTAAATTCTATTAAAATTAAGATTACAAAAATTAAGAAAATGTAAGATTAGAGAGGAGGATAAAAGGAATTAACACAAGAAGAAAGAACATAAAATTTATGGAAAAGATATTGGAACAAAGACTTTTCACTCCCTTTAAAAAAAAACCAGAGTAGACGAGCTGTGTGTAGATATCGGCCCCTCGAAAAACTGGCAATGGTCCAGATGGGGCTTGCCTCCATCCCTGTTTCTCTTCATCGCTTTCATACCTGTGTACAAGCTCCATTGCAGCACAATATTTACTGACATAGCCCTGCAGTGCTGACTTCCAGTATCACTTCAAAACCTGACATTGTGCCAGTGTGACAAGGTTCAGGAACGCGACTCAGTCTCATTTCTCTAACAGTCCGAAGGCACTTTAATTAGCTTTTGCCAAAAAGAAACCGACTGTCCATCTTGTAGCACAGTATTTACAACCACAAATAGCGGAAGGTGGCAAACATGGAAACTCTTTTGACTGGGCAAAAGAAATGACCATATTGTGAAATATAAACAAGGAAAGCAGTGAGGTGAACATAACTAAAAATCTGATTAAAATAAAAGAAACACATTAAAACACCCAGCATGTTTATTAGTTTTGAAAAGAGAAGAATAACAGTCTCAAAGTTGACCTTTCATCAGAACATCTGGAATTTAGCGATTACACCTTCAGAACTGTTAAATATCTATAAATGGCACCTACATCAACATCAACTTGCATTTATGTAGGGCCTTCAGTGCTGAAAAATATTTCAAAGGCACTGCATAAAACACAATGATGTAAAAGTAAATTTAAAACAAGAGAGACAATGTTAGATGGAGAGATGAGTGACTTGGTGAAAGAGATGGAATTTTAAATAAGGACTGGGTGGTACAAAGTGAAGAGATGTGGTTGGGGGGGTGGGGGGTTGGGGGGGGGTGTGTCTATGAAGAAGAGGCTGGAGAGGAGAAGGCTGACAGGAGTCCTAGTTGAAGTATTCAGTATCATGGGAGGCTTAATAAAGTTGATAGGGAGAAAATAACCTCACTTGGAAAAGAATCATGAATGAAAAGCCAGAGATTACTGTTAATTAGCAGACGAACAAAAAGTGACATGAGAAACCTTTTCACACAGGGACTAGCTGCAGCCTAGAGTGTATCATCTGAATGTGTGGTGGAGACACATTCCAAAAGACATGGGTGATTAGTTGAAAAAGAGCAATATTTTTTATTCCTTCACAGTATGTGGGTGTCCCTAGCTGGGCCAGCATTTATTGTCCATCCCTAATTACCCAGAGGGCAGTTAGGAGTCAACCACATTGCTGTGGGTCTGGAGTCACATGTGGTCCAGACCAGGTAAGGATGGCAGATTCCTTCCTTGAAGGACATTAGTGAATCAGATTTTTTTTCCCCCTGACCATCAACAATGGATTCATAATCATCTTTAGACTCTTGATTCCAGGTTTTTAGAATATTCAATTCCACCATCTGCCATAGCAGTATTCAAATCTGGGTATCCCGAACATTATCTGGGTCTTTGGATAAATAGACCAACAATAATGCCCCTGGGCCAAGTCCACCTCCTGAGCAGGGATATG
The DNA here is from genome assembly GCF_020745735.1 of Hemiscyllium ocellatum. Classification (NCBI taxonomy): domain Eukaryota; kingdom Metazoa; phylum Chordata; class Chondrichthyes; order Orectolobiformes; family Hemiscylliidae; genus Hemiscyllium; species Hemiscyllium ocellatum. The sequence continues at coordinate 1,557,684 of NC_083423.1, read as the reverse complement.
GGGATGGCACTAAATAAGATGCCCATCTGGAGAATCCATACAGTTACAGTGGGCTGAATGGCCTCCTCCTCTGCTGGAACAATGGTGAGATTCTGCAATGGGATTCCCTGTTGGAATATTGGGAATGCAGGTAACGATCCCACTCAATATGATGAAAGGATTGAAGAACATCAGGAGATGCGGAGGAACAGAGGTATTTAAATAGTATCTCACATTGTCCTGGTGTTCAAATGATTTTGGATAAGATTATGCATTGAAGAAGGCTACTCCCTCACTCTGTTTTTACTAACATTCTAGTCTGTTCACACATAACCATTCAGACACGATACAGCATGATGAAGACATGTGGGTCTTGACTGAGAGTAGATGTTTTCTATATTAACCTGTTCAGAGATATTATCCCACACCTCTGGAGCAGGTGGGACTTGAACCTGGGTCTTTACATTGCTGAGGCTAAATGCCAGCTCGCAGACACTTCCTCCTACTGCCCCCTTGACTATGATCACACCTCCCACCATCAAACCATCATCTCCCAGACCATCCATAACCTCATCACTTCAGGGGATCTCCCATCCACCGCCCAACCTCAGAGTCCCACAACCGCCCATTTCTATCTCCTGCCCCAAACCTGACTGCCCCGGCCGACCCATTGTCGCAGCCTGCTCCTGCCCCACCGAACTCATCTCCGCGTACCTCGACACGGTCCTGTCCCCCTTAGTCCAAGAACTCCCCACCTACATTCGGGACACCACCCACGCCCTCCACCTCCTCCATGATTTTTGCTCCCCCGGCCCCCAATGCCTTATCTTCACCATCCAGTCCGTTTACACCTCCATCCCCCATCACGAAGGACTCCAAGCCCTCTGCTTCTTCCTTTCCCGTTGACCCAACCAGTACCTTTCCACTGACACCCTCCTTCGACTGACTGAACTGGTCCTCACCCTGAATAACTTCTCTTTCCAATCCTCCCACTTCCTCCAAACCAAAAGAGTAGCCATGGGCACCCGCATGGGCCCCAGCTATGCCTGCTTCTTCATCGGATTTACCTGGACCGCCTCAGACTCCTCCCTCCCCTTCCTAGACCTCTCCATTACTATCTCGGGTGACCAACTCAACACAGACATTTACTATAAACCAACCGACTCCCAAAGCTACCTAGATTACACCTCCTCTCACCCTGCCCCCTGCAAAAATGCCATCCCATATTCCCAATTCCTTCGCCTCCGCTGCATCTGCTCCCAGGACAACCAGTTCCAATGCCGTAAAACCCAGATGGCCTCCTTCTTCAAAGACTGCAATTTCCCCTCAGATGTGGTTGACGATGCTCTCCACCGCATCTCCTCCACTTCCCGCTCCTCCGCCCTTCAACCCCGCCCTTCCAATCGCCACCAGGACAGAACCCCACTGGACCTCAACTACCACCCCAGATACATCGTATCATCCTTTGTCATTTCCGCCACCTCCAAACAGACCCCACCACCTTCGTCATTCCCTCCCCTCCCCTATCAGTGTTCCGGAAAGACCACTCCCTCCGCGACTCCCTTGTCAGGTCCACAACCCCCACCAATCCAACCTCCACTCCCGGCACCTTCCCCTGCAACCACAAGAAATGCAAAACTTGCACCCACACCTCTCACTTCCCTCCAAGGCCCCAAGGGATCCTTCCATATCCATCACAAATTCATCTACACATCCACACACATCATTTACTGCATCCGCTGCACCCGATGTGGCCTTCTCTATATTGGGGAGACAGGCCGCCTACTTGCTGAACTTTTCAGAGGACACCTTTAGTACATCCTCAACAACCGACCCAATCGCCCCGTGGCTCAACACTTCAACTCCCCCTCCAACTCCACCAAGGATATGCAGGTCCTTGGCCTCCTCCATCACCAGACCATGGCAACACGACGCCTGGAGGAAGAGCACCTCATCTTCCACCTAGGAACCTTCCAACCACAAGGGATGAATGCAGATTTCTCCAGCTTCCTCATTTCCCCTCCCCCCACCTTGTCTCAGTCCCAACCCTTCGACTCAGCAACGCCTTCTTGACCTGCAATCTTCTTCCTGACCTCTCTGCCCCCACCCCCACTCTGACCTATCACCCTCACCTTCACCTCCTTCCACCTATCGCATTTCCAATGCCCCTCCTCCAAGTGTCTCCTCCCTACCTTTTATCTTAGCCTGCTGGACACACTTTCCTCATTCCTAAAGAAGGGCTTATGCCCGAAACGTCGATTCTCCTGCTCCTTGGATGCTGCCTGAACCTGGGTCTCCTGGCTCAAGGTTAAGGATACTACCACTGTGCCACAAGAGTTCCTATAATCTGTAGACTTGGCTACTGAAACCACGTAGCCTGCCTTTTTCACTTTGAAGAGAAACATAGAACATAGAACATAGAAAAATACAGTGCAGTACAGGCCCTTTGGCCCTCAATGTTGCGCCGATCCAAGTCCACCTAACCTATACTAGCCCACTTTCCTCCATATGCCTATCCAATGCCCGTTTAAATGCCCATAAAGAGGGAGAGTCCACCACTGCTATTGGCAGGGCATTCCATGAACTCACAACTCGCTGAGTAAAGAATCTACCCCTAACATTAGTCTATACCTACCACCCCTTAATTTAAAGCTATGCCCCCTCGTAATAGCTGACTCCATACGTGGAAAAAGGTTCTCATGGTCAACCCTATCTAAACCCCTAATCATCTTGTACTCCTCTATCAAGTCACCCCTAAATCTTTTTTCCAATGAGAACAGCCCCAAGTGCCTCAGCCTTTCCTCATACGATCTTCCTACCATACCAGGCAACATCCTGGTAAACCTCGTCTGCACCCGTTCCAGTGCCTCCACATCCTTCCTATAGTATGGCGACCAAAACTGCACACAATACTCCAGATGCGGCCGCACCAGAGTCTTATACAACTGCAACATGACCTCAGGACTCCGGAACTCAATTCCTCTACCAATAAAAGCCAGTACACCATATGCCTTCTTCACAGCACTATTTACCTGGGTGGCAACTTTCAGATATCTGTGTACATGGACACCAAGACCCCTCTGCTCATCCACACTACCAAGTATCCAACCATTAGCCCAGTAGTCCACCTTCTTGTTACTCTTACCAAAGTGAATCACTTCACACTTAGCTACATTGAACTCCATTTGCCACCTTTCTGCCCAGCTCTGCAGCTTATCTATATCCCGCTGTAACCTGCCACATCCTTCCTCACTGTCAACAACTCCACCGACTTTCGTATCATCCACAAACTTGCTCACCCAACCTTCTAGCCCCTCCTCCAGGTCATTTATAAAAATGACAAACAGCAATGGTCCCAAAACAGATCCTTGCGGAACACCGCTAGTAACTGCACTCCAAGATGAACCTTTACCATCAACTACTACCCTCTGTCTTCTTCCAGCCAGCCAATTCCTAATCCAAACCTCTAACGTACCCTCAATGCCATACCTCTGTAATTTTTGCAGTAGCCTACCATGGGGAACCTTATCAAATGCCTTACTAAAATCCATATACACCACATCTACTGAATTACCCTCATCCATCTCCTTAGTCACCTTCTCAAAGAACTCAATAAGGTTTGTGAGGCACGACCTGCCCTTCACAAAACCATGCTGACTATCCTTGATCACATTATTCCTATCCAGATGTTCATAAATCCTATCCCTTACAATTCTGTCTAAGACTTTGCCCACAACAGAGGTAAGACTCACCGGCCTATAGTTACTAGGGTTATCCCTACGCCCCTTCTTGAACAAGGGAACCACATTTGCTATCCTCCAGTCTTCTGGCAGTATTCCTGTAGACAACGAGGACATAAAAATCAAGGCCAATGGCTCTGCAATCTCCTCCCTTGCGTCCCAGAGAATCCTAGGATAAATGCCATCTGGCCCAGGGGACTTATCTACATTCACCCTTTCCAGAAATTCCAACACCTCTTCCTACATACCTCAAAACCATCCATTCTAATTAATTGTGACTCAATATTCACATCGGCAACAATGTCCTGTTCCTGAGTGAATACTGACAAAAAGTACTCATTCAGATGTTTCTGGGGAATTGTTTCAGTGAACCTGGACACTCCTGGATCAGTCACTGAAAGGTTAGAAACGGTTACAATATCGAGAGGGAGGTTGCGCTTCATGTTTATCAGCTGACACCAGTTCAAGTGAGCAGCTGGTTTGGTTCAAGAAGCCGTTTTATATCTGCGTTATTGTTCTGGCGTCAGTTAGAAACAACCTCACCAAAGGCAGTCCAGCTGAGTTTCCCTGCTGGACTTTGACTTTGATTCTGTTCCCCTTAGTGTTTGCTCACCACAATAACCTAAAGGATGCCTTACCATCCCAAATCCTCACCTGAGGCAGGATTAATCAAAACAATTAGACAGCATTCCTCCCTAAAGCATGTACCCCCTTCAAGTTTTTGCATGTTGAGAATTTATGACATCTCCGAAGCCTTTACATTTTTGTTTCAAATCTGTTATGTCATGACAATGTCAATCAGAATAGCTGAAGTCGCTTAATCTTTCACTCAAGATTGTTCTCTCTTTTCCACAGAAATGATGGAATTAAACAGCGTTGTCACTTTTGTTGGAATTGCAAACAGCTCTGGTTACCAGACGTTCTTGTTGGATGAGGAGAAAGGCAGACTCTTTGTCGGGGCCAAAGATCATATATTTTCATTCAATCTGATCAACATAAACAAGGGTGTTTCGAAGGTATGTGCCCATTATCATAGAAAGATATGATCAACAAATAAATGTGAAGTTCTTCCTAATAATGGTGCTTCATCTTGAGTCTGTAAATATTGGATTCTGAATCTGAGATATGGGGAAGCAACACCCACCTATTCTTTGCAATCTGCTACTGACCTTGCCAATATTCGTTTCTCCTGAAGACCCACTCTGGAGATACTTCCACATGCTGGGCACCAGGTCTCCCAAAAAGCCTTGATGCATGTATAAGCTCTGAAAACCACTTTGAGTGAACTATTCTACAATAACAGTCTCACAGCTGATTATAACTAGCATCGAAAGAGGGTATTCGAATCCTAGAATCCCTGTAGTGTGGAAACAGGTCCTACAGCCCATAAGGTCCAAATCAACCCTCCGAAAAGTAACCCACCCAGATCAATTCCCCCTACCTTATATGTACACCTGACTAATGCACCTAACCTACACGTCCCTGAGCACAATGGGCAATTTAGCATAGCCAATTCCCCTAACCTGCTCATCTTTGGACTGTGGGAAGTAATCCACACAGACACAGGGCCAACGTGCAAACTCTACACAGACAGTCACCTGAGGCTGGAATTGAACCCAGGTTCCTGGTGCTGTGAGGCAGCACTGCTCACCACTGAGCCACCGTGCCACCCCTGGGTTCTGCCAGGTATTGGTCACAGAAATGAGCAGCAGTCTCTTACAGAGATGAGGGGAATGGAGTACTGGACATGGTAAATACCAGCAAGAGCAGTGAGAATGGAAGAAGCAATCTAATTTGAAAATAGATATTAAGAAGGTTTGACATCTGATGTGAAAGATGCCGTTGAATTATAACCGTCACTGAAGGATGTAATTCTACTTGTGCCTGTTCAGTTTCAGTGGTTTACTTCAGTTACATCTGCCTGTCCTGTCTCTGCAGAGATTCTTATGTTATCTTCCTCAGATTTCTGATTTGACCAAATACAACAATTAGATTAGATTACTTACAGTGTGGAAACAGGCCCTTCGGCCCAACAAGTCCACACCGACCCGCCGAAGCGCAACCCACCCATACCCCTACATTTACCCCTTACCTAACACTACGGGCAATTTAGCATAGTCAATTCACCTGACCCGCACATCTTTGGACTGTGGGAGGAAACCGGAGCACCCGGAGGAAACCCACGCAGATACGGGGAGAATGTGCAAACTCCACACAGTCCGTCGCCTGACGCGGGAACTGAACCCGGGTCTCAGGCGCTGTGAGGCAGCAGTGCTAACCACTGTGCCACCATGCCGCCCAATGTTCAAATATTCTAACCTTGGGTTCTTGCTCTCCGAACACACAGATTTTCTTGTCAGCAACTCAACAAGCAATGGAAATAATTTTGCTCTGTTTACCCTTTTAAAATGTTAATTTTCAAACCTCTCCTATATCTCCATTTAAACCTCTCTACTCCAGCTCGAAAGCCCTTTGATCTCATATCTTTCTTTATAGCCATAGTTTTGATTGTTATTATCCCTCAAACATTTTCTATATATTCTTCTTGAACTGGCATAATGAGAACTGCACAAAAAGCTATTCACAAAACATAGGACAAATCCAACCCACCAATTACAGCCCAATCAGCCCACTCTCGATCATCAGTAAAGTGATGGAAGGTGGCATCAAGCAGCACCTGCTCAGCAATAACCTGCTCAGTGACGCCAGTTTGAGTTCTGCCAAGGCCACTCATTTCTCGATTTTCAGTTTTCAGCCTTGGTTCAAACATGGACAAAAGAGCTCAGCTCTAAGGGTGATGCTGCATTCGACCAAGTGTGGCATCAACAGCCCTCGCAAAACTGGAACCAGTGGGTATCAGAGACAAACTTTCTGCTGATTTGATTCATAGGAAGATGGTTGTGGCTGTTGGAGATCAGTTATCTCAGCTCCAGGATACATCTGCTGGTGTTCCTCAGGGCATTGCAGTACGCTAAAACATTGTCATCCCTCCATCATAGAGTCAGAAGGAGGGATGTTTGCCAATGATTGCACAATGTTCAGCTCCATTCGTAACTCCTCAGGTACTAAAGTAGTCCGTGTTCAAATGCAACAAGTTCTGGACAATATTCTGGGCTGACAAGTAACAAGTAACATTCATGCCACACAAATGACAGGCAATGACCATCTCCAATAAGAGACAATCAAATTACTGCTGCTTTATGGTGTTACCATCACTCAATCCCCCACGATCAAGATCCTGGGGGTTACCATTGACCAGAACCTCAACTCCTCTTGCAACCTAAATGCAATAGTTGCAAGAGCAGGTCAGAGGCGAGGAATACTGTGGCAAGTAACTCACCTCCTGACTCACCAATGGCTGAGTCCACTTCATGCAAGTTCCTCTCCAAGCCACTCACCATTCTGACTTGGAGATATATCACTGTTCCTTCACTGTCATTGGGTCACAATCCTAGAATTTCCTCTCTTGGGGCATTGTGGGTCTACCCCCAGCACATGGAGTGCAGAGGTTCAGGAAGGCAGCTTACCACCACTGTGCATAGAGTGAACAGCAGAGGAAGTGATCGATGCAGATACAGGTACAATCTTTAAAAGCCATGAATAGGAAAAGTTTAGAGGGATTTGGGCCAAATGCAGGTAAATGGGACTGGTTTAGTTTGGGAAACTTGGTTTGCATGGATGAGAAGGACCGACATGATGACACAGTGGTTAGCACTGCTGCCTCACAACGCCAGAGACCCGGGTTCAATTCCTGCCTCAGGCAACTGTCTGTGTGGAGTTTGCACATTGTCCTCGTGTCTGCGTGGGTTTCCTCCCACAATCCAAAAAAATGTGCAGGTTAGGTGAATTGGCCGTGCTAAATTGCCTGTGAAGGAGTAAATGTAGGGGAATGGGTCTGGGTGAGTTGCTCTTCAGAGGGTCGGGGTTGACTTGTTGGGCCAAAAGGTCTGTTTCCACACTGTAAGTAATCTAATCTAATCTTTATAAAAAACATACGTGAAAGGTTGTTGGAGCTGCACCCATCCAGGCAAGTGGGGAGTATTCCATCAAACTCCTGACTTGGGCCTTATAAATGTTATTACAATATTTTAAAGGATTTTCAGCACTAACATTTCTAGTCACATCATTCAGTGTTAAAATCCTAGAATATTTATCATTAGTGTAATACTCAGATAACAGAATTAACAAAATTCAACATGTACCTGATCATGTATTAAAGCTATGAAGACGTAAGTCTGACAGACTCTTGAGATAATCAAAATTGATGAGTAAGCTTTATTGTAAACTCACTCAAATACAAAGAGTACAAACCTTCTTCAAAAGATAAAACGTGTTCTGAATTCTGTGCCCTGCACACACACGAGTCAACAGATGGAGTTTAATTTTGATAAATGCAAGGTGTTTCATTTTGGTAGGGCAAACTAGGGCAGGACTTTTCCCGCACCAATCAACCACACCGCCCTGTGGCCCAACATTTCAACGCCCCCTCCCACTCTGCCAAGGACATGGAGGTCCTGGGCCTCCTCCACCACCGCTCCCTCACCACCCGACGCCTGGAGGAAGAATGCCTCATCTTCCACCTCAGAGCTCTTCAACCCTATGGCATCAATGTGGATTTCATCAATTTCCTCATTTCCCCTCCCCCACCTCACCCCAGCTCCAACCTTCCAGCTCAGCACCATCCTCATGGCCTGTCCCACCTGTCAATCTTCCTTCCCAGCTATCCACTCCACCCTCCTCTCCAACCTATCACTTTACTCCTTCTCCCATCCACCAAATTGCACTCCCAGCTACCTTCTCCCCAGTCACTTTCCCTCCCATTTATCTCTCCACCCCCAAGGCTCCCTGCCTCTATTCCCGGTGAAGGGCTCCTGCCCGAAACATCGATTTTCCTGCTCCTCGGATGCTGCCTGACTTGCTGTGCATTTCCAATACCAGTCTAATCTTTACACAGATAATGGTAGAGCCTGGCAAGTGTTGTCGAACAGAGGGACAGAGAGGTGCAGGTTCATAGTTCCTTGAAAGCAGCAACACAGGGTAGTGAAGAAGGCATTTGGCATGCTTGCCTTCATTGGTCATTGCATTAAGAATATGAATTAGGAGGTCATGTTGGTACTGTACAAGACATTGGTTGGGCCATTTTTGGAATACTGCATGCAATTCTAGTTTCTTTGCTATAGGAAGGATGTTATTAAACTGGAAAAGGTGGGGAAAATGTTTACAAGGATGGTGCCAGTACTGGAAATATAAGGAGAGGTGGGATAGGCGGGACTTTTTTACCTGGAGCATAGGAGGTAGAGGTGCATAGATAAGGTGAATAGCAAAGGCCTTTTTCCAGTGGTGAGGGAGTTCACAACGAGAGGGCATAGATTTATGGTGAGAGAGGAAAGATTTAAAAGGAACTGGGGTTAAACATTTTAACACAGAGGGGTAGAAGTATGGAATGAGCTGCCAGAGCAAGTGGTAGAGACTAGTACAATTACAACATTTAAAAGACATTTGGACAAGTTTATGAAGAGGAAAGATTTAGAGCAATATGGGCCAAATTCAGACAAAAGAGACTAGTTAATTTTGGGATATGTGGTCCGCATGGATGACGTAGACTGAAGGATCTGTTTCCCTGAAGTGCAAATCTTTGACTCTATTCAGCAAATATACAAGATACAGGGTATGGGGAGGTGGAATTGAAGCAAAGACATTTCCGTTTCTTTGGTGAAGGAATTATGCAGTCAAATGTTGACCTGGAGGTTCCAGTGAGGATTTTCAGAATGAGCTGGTTCAGTTTTGTGAGAAGCAGTTATCTATCAGAGTTAATCACTTGTGCAGAACCAGAGAGAGAAACAAAGATGTTGCATTCTGTGAGTCTTTCTCTTTAGGATTCATTCCTAACTGGATGTTTCTGGATGTTGCTGTTTTCTATAGCAACAAAGAATTCCAGCTCAGCACTGTCGCCATGACTTGTCCTACCTGCCTATCTTCTTTTCCACCTATCCACTCCACCCTCCTCCCTGACCTATCACCCTCATCCCCTCCCCCACTCACCTATTGTACTCTATGCTACTTTCTGCCCCCACCCCCACCTCTTCTAGCTTGTCTCTCCACCCTTCAGGCTCTCTGCCTTTATTCCTGATGAAGGGCTTTTGCCTGAAACGTGGATTTTGCTGCTCCTCAGATGCTGCCTGAACTGCTGTGCTCTTCCAGCACCATTGATCCAGAATCTGGTTTCCAGCCTCTGCAGTCATTGTTTTTACCAAATGCAAATACTGACTGTTAGGCCAGAAAGAAAGCAATCCAGCTTTTAGTAAACTTTGATGGCCCATTGTTGGAGGACCCCTGTATTCCTGTTTTAGAGAGGGGGAGGGGACACACAACTCTTTTGTTTCCATATGGGTTTTGGACTTAGATTTTGCCAGAGCAAAGATTTATCATTGAGAAATCTCATCCCCAAGAGCCATTTTGAAGATCCATTTGAAAATTATGCATTTCAGGTAAATAATTTTCATGTCTAGATAATTTAGAAAGCTTTTTTCAGGTTGTTTTGGATAGTTTTGACCATGTTAGATCTTGTTAGTTACTGTTGGTCTTGACCTTTCCCTTGCTGAGTTTGACTGCTTTCAGACCAGGTGAGTTTAGTGGCTACTTTGTAATGCTCCAGTTCATTTTATAATTGTTTATTTCTCAAACAGAACAAAGCTTTTAGAACATATAGAACATAGAACATTACAGCGCAGTACAGGCCCTTCGGCCCTTGATGTTGCGCTGACCTGTCATAACAATCTGAAACCCATCTAACTTACACTATTCCATGTACGTCCATATGTCTGTCCAATGACGACTTAAATGTACTTAAAGTTGGCGAATCTACTACCGTTGCAGGCAAAGCATTCCATACCCTTACTACTCTTGAGTAAAGAAACTACCTCTAACATCTGTCCTATATCTATCACCCCTCAATTTAAAGCTGTGCCCTCTCGTGCTCGCCGTCACCATACTTGGAAAAAGGCTCTCCCTGTCCACACGATCTAACCCTCTAATTATCTTATATGTCTCTATTAAGTCACCTCTCAACCTTCTTCTCTCCAATGAAAACAGCCTCAAGTCCCTCAGCCTTTCCTAGTAAGACCTTCCCTCCACACCAGGCAATATCCCAGTAAATCTCTTCTGCACCCTTTCCAAAGCTTCCACATCCTTCTTATAACGCAGTGACCAGAACTGTACACAATACTCCAAGTGCGGCCTTACCAGGGTTGTGTCCAGCTGCAGCATAACCTCCTGGTTCCGGAACTCAATCCCTCTATTAATAAAAGCTAAAACACTGTATGCCTTCTTAACAACCCTGTCAACTTGGGTGGCAACTTTCAAGGATCTGTGTACATGGACACCGAGATCTCTCTGCTCATCTCCACTACCAAGAATCTTACCATTAGCCCAGTACTTTGCATTCCGGTTACTCCAACCAAAGTGAATCACCTTACATTTGTCCGCATTAAACTCCATCTGCCACCTCTCTGCCCAGCTCTGCAGCTTACCTATGTCTCTCTGTAACCTACTACATCCTTCGTCACTATCCACAGCTCCATCGACCTTAGTGTCATCTACAAATTTACTAACCCAGCTTTCTAAGCCCTCATCCAGGTCATTTATAAAAATGATGACCAGCAGTGGACCCAACACCAACCCTTGTGGTACACCACTGGTAACTGGATTCCAGGATGAACATTTCCCATCAATCAGCACCCTCTGTCTTCTTTCAGCAAGCCAATTAGTGATCCAAACTGCTATATCTCCCACAATCCCATTCCTCCACATTTTGTACAATAGCCTACAGTGGGGAACCTTATCGAACACCTTGCTGAAATCCATATACACCACATCAACCGGTTTACGTTCATCTACCTGTTTGGTCACCTTCTCAAAGAACTCAATAAGGTTTGTGAAGCACGACCTACCCTTCACAAAATTGTGCTGACTCTCCTCAATCAGATTATTATTTTCTAGATGATTATAAATCCTATCTCTTATAACCTTTTCCAACACTTTACCAACAACTGAAGTAAGGCTCACTGGTCTGTAATTACCAGGATTGTCTCTACTCCCCTTCTTGAACAGGAAAACCACATTAGCTATTCTCCAGTCTTCTGGCACTATTCCTATAGACAATGATGATTTAAAGATCAATGCCAGAGGCTCGGCAATCTCCTCCCAGGCTTCCCAGATGATCCTAGGATAAATCCCATCCGGCCCAGGGGACTTAACTATTATCACACTCTGCAGGATTTCTAATACCTCCTCCTTGTGAACCTCAATCCCACCTAGTCTAGTAGCCTGTATCTCAGTATCCTCCTCGACAACATTGTCATTTTCTAGAGTGAATACTGTCGAAAAATATTCATTTAGTGCTTCACCTATCTCCTCTGACTCCACAAACAACTTCCCACTACTATCCTTGATTGGCCCTAATCTTACTCTCGGTCATTCTTTTATTCCTTAAATACCTATAAAAAGCCTTAGGGTTTACCCTGATCCTATCCGCCAACAACTTCTCATGTCTCCTCCTGGCTCTTCTGAGTTCTCTCTTTAGGCCTTTCCTAGCTACCTTGTAACCCTCAAGTGCCCTAACTGAGCCTTCACAACTCATCCTAACATAAACCTGCTTCTTCCTTTTGACCAGAGATTCCACTTCCTTCGTAAACCACGGCTCCCGCGCTCTACAGCTTCCTCCCTGCCTGACAGGTACATACTTACCAAGGGCACACAGTAGCTGTTCCACGAATAAGCTCCACATTTCTAATGTGCCCATCCCTGCAGTTTCCTTCACCATCCTATGCTTCCTAAATCTTGCCTAATCACATCATAATTGCCTTTCCCCCAGCTGTAACTCTTACCCAGTGGTATACACCTATCCCTTTCTATCACTAAAGTAAACATAACAGAATTGTGATTGCTATCACCAAAGTGCTCACCTACCTCCAAGTCTAACACCTGGCCGGGCTCATTACCCAGTACCAAATCTAATGTGGCTCAGCCCCTTGTAGGCCTGTCTACATACTGTGTCAGGAAGCCCTCCTGCACACACTGGACAAAAACTAACCCATCTATAGTACTCATACTATAGTGTTCCCAGTCAATATTTGGAAAGTTGAAGTTCCCCATGACACCTACCCTGTCTCTCTCAATCCTATCAAGAATCATCTTTGCTATCCTTTCCTCTAGATCTCTGGAACCATTCAGAGGCCTATAGAAAACTCCCAACAGGGTGACCTCTCCTTTCCTGTTTCTACTTCAGCCCATACTACATCAGGTTCTGGGATAAGTTTAAATATTAATACTTTATATTTTAAATCATCTTGACATTAGCAATTGCAATATTTTACAAGGTGACCACTCCTTGTACCTCATGATATTTTCCATCTTTTACCAGTAGGGGCCACTTGGAAAGGGTCATTCAAGGAAGTTCATTGCCATCAGTCCTCTTTTGTCCTTGCATTGTTTTGGGCCGATCTAATGCTTGGTGGTAAAGGATAGACAGCTGTAGAACATTTCCAGAAGTGACTTTGCTTTTTGATAACAATAAATGGGAGATGGTTTTATCATAGTAGTACAACTAGGCAAATAATTCAGAAACTAAATTTTTGAGAACATGACTTCAGATCTTAACATTGCAGATGTAAAATTTGAAATCCATTAATAAAAATAATGTGTTAGCGAATTTTGATAAGATTTGTTACTTAGGTTGAGGTTCTGGCTGTAGGTTTGCTCACTGAGCTGGAAGGTTCGTTTTCAGACATTTCATCACCATACTAGGTAACATCTTCAGTGAGCCTCCGAATGAAGCACTTGTAGTATAGCCCACTTTCTATTTATGTTTGATTTTCCTAGGGTTGGTGATGCCATTTCCTGTGGTGACATCATTTCCTATGGTGATGCCATTTCCTGTTGTTTCCACAGGAAATGACATCACGAACCTAGGGAACTGAAACATATAACTAGAATTTGGACTACACCACCAGTGCTTCATTCAGAGGCTCACTGAAGATGTTACATAGTAATGTGATGAAATGTCTGAAAACTAACCTTGCAGCTCAGCAAGCAAACCTACATCCAGAAAAAAATTTGTAATCAAAAGCTAGTTTCAGTAAGGGAGACCATGAAACTATCATTGATTCCTGTAAAGACCCATTTGGTTCATGAATGACCTTTAGGAAGGAAATCGGACTTCCTTAACTGGTCTGACTTACACATGTCTTCAGACCCACAGTAATGTGGTTGGCTTTTAATCGTCCTCCAAAACAAAGGTAACTTAGAACATATAACAGAGAACATTACAGCGCAGTACAGGCCTTCGGCCCTCGATGTTGCGCTGACCTGTCATACTAATTTGAAGCCCATCTAACCTACACTATTCCATGTACGTCCACATGCTTGTCCAATGACGACTTAAATGTACTTATCTATCTCTGTAGATAAGTACATTCTATCTCTGTAATCTGTAATATTTGCTTCTCTATACCTGGGAAATGATCTGATAAGATACTAACAGTTACTTCTGTATCAAATACAAAATCACTAGGATATCTTTGACTTTCTCAATGTTCTGTCTCTTATGGATAAGATAGTTCCTAATGAATGTCTCAGGTATCTTCTCCAATTGAAGTATTTTGCTAAATGTGGGTCTCTTTTCTAGTTATGGTGAGTTTTCTCTTTATCTTGTCCACTTATCTTGTCTAATGTTACTGCACAGAGTTTTTTGTTGCTGATAGAGAGAATGTTTTCATTAATATATGTATCTACCATATATACCCATGTATAGGTAAGTCTTCTGTATAAGTAGACCACTAAGTTTGGCCAAAAAAATCTGGTATTTTTCATATACCTTGTGTATACGTCAATGCTGATCTATCAGGGGTCTCCTCCTGACCATATATACAGCCTTAAAGGGCATGATTTGTACATTTTTGATTCAAATGAGTAACCTGCGTTATTGCATATAATGTGCACCAGTATATATTTGCACAATGCGATTTTCAAATTGTTAAGCTGCATCTTGATAACTATATATACACACTCCATATTTATTTATGTAATATTTACATGCATATATTTGACCTCTGCATGCAAATATCTAGGGTACCATACGGCAGCTCTCAGCCTTGTATTCCAGTTGTTCACCTCAGTTTCTTAGAAGTAGGTGTCGCGTACAGTTGTGCTCTGAACTTGCTGTAAACGCCCCCAAGTTAAAAAATGACCATTATTCTTTTTCCTTTTGTTTTTATTATTTTATATAGAGATTTGGCTCTTGTTTGTCCATTTTTTTGATTCATGCCAACATGAATTTCATCCCCTGGATAACAGTACCTCATGTATAAGTCAACCCCCTATTTTCAGCTTAATAAAAGGTTTTCAAAACTTGACCTCTACATGAGTAAATACAGTATTCTATGTGGGGCTGGCTTTTCTCTATTTTCTTGCCCCAGATCCTCTTGTCATTTTCTGAATGAGCTTTTCCCTTTGGAGCTTGTCATTTTGCTGTTCCCACAGGGTTATCACCTTTCTTTTAGAGTGATCATGTTTAGCTACTGCCTCACCTGCCGACATTTTCTTAAAGCAGTTCTTACTCTTAAACTGAAAAACCTTGAGGGGCTTTTAGAAAATTTCCCCTGGGTTTTCTGGATTTCCTCTCCTCATGTTTCGGTGCAACATCAAAGGCCGAAGGGCCTGTACTGCGCTGTAACGTTCTATGGTGGTGGTCCTTGCAGCTTTGCCATTCCTACCAGTGTCTGGTACTACATTAGAGTTCTTGTCAGTTGTTCACTGCCACCAATCCTCCTTGTCTTTGTTTTGTCTAAGGACTATCTAGTGATTACTGATATATGATTTACCACCATAAGGTATATACAGAGGATACACTGCTCTTAGATATAAAGAAGGTTCATTGCATGACAGCAATAGACACAATTCCATTGATCAGACAGAATCACTAGGACCTTCAAGATAGAGATACACCTACTGCTCAAACAGAGATCCCTGTCTCCAACTACTGACTGTTTAGCATCAATAGAAAGGTTGGAGTGAATGTAACATGAACGATAACTCCTTCAGAACCATTACCTTATGTAACAGTAACTATGCTGATTGCTAAAATTAAAGCAAAGTTGATACCGACAGTTGAAATAATAACAGAAAATTCTGGAGAAACACAGCCAAACTGACTGACCCTATGGAAATGAAAGTTAAGCTAACATTGTGAATTCAGTATATTTTCTTCAGAATTTGTCATTTTGCATTTGAATCATTAACTTTGTTTCCCTCTCCATAGATGTTGCTTGACCTGCTGAGTTTCTTCAGCATGTTTTTGGTTTATATCCAATCCATTGCCTTGGAATACATTTATATATTCGCTCATCATTTTATTTTAATTTTTCAAGGGTGGCACTGGCTGGGCCAGCATTTGATTGCCCAACTCTGGTTGCCCCTTGAGAATGTGGTGGAGAGCTGCCTTCTTGAACCACTACAGCCAATGTGCTGTGGGTTGACCCACAATTCCATTAGGGAAGAAATTCCAGAATTTTGACTCAGTGACAGTGAAGGAACGGCGATATATTTCCAAGTCAGGGTGGTGAGTGACTTGGAGGGGAACTAACACATGGTGGTGTTCGTATGTGTCTGCTGCCGTTGTCCTTCTAACTGATGGTGATCATGGGTCTGCTGTTTCTTCTGGCTTAGATGTATGAGGTCATCTATTAGCTTTGTATCATCATGTGTACATACAGAGTGTTCCTGCAATGTGTACACAGGATAAGCAGAATGTACACACAGTATATATATTGATAAAGAGATTACATGTTTCATGGTAATCACTTTTCAGTGATTACTATTAATCGTACTCATTGGCTACAAAATTGAGTTTTGTAACATTTTAAATGGTGTTAAATGTGTTTAATTACAACTACTCATTAATAATATTCAAGCACTTAATAAATTGGAATAAAATTCCTTTGAAGCCAAGTGAAAATAAACAGTTTAAACAGAAAATTAATATTGCAGATGTTTCGTCCCCTGTCTAGGTGACATACTCAGTACTTGGGAGCCTCCTGTGAAGCGCTTCTGTGATGTTTCCTCTGGCATTTATAGTGGCTTGTCTCTGCAGCTTCTGGTTGTCAGTTCCAGCTGTCTGCTGCAGTGGCCGATATATTGGGTCCAGGTCGATGTGCTTAATGATTGAATCTGTGGATGAGTACCATGCCTGTAGGAATTCCCTGGCTGTTCTTTGTTTGGCTTGCGCTATAATAGTAGTGTTGTCCCAGTCGAACTCATGTTGCTTGTCATCTGTGTGTGTGGCTACTAAGGATAGCTGGTCACGTCGTTTCATGGCTAGTTGGTGTTCATGGATACAAATTCCCAGCTTGGCAAACAGAACCACAACAACGAGCACCCGAGCTACATATCTTCTCACAAACTTTGAAGAAAATTAATAATTTCTAATTTGTAAAATGTGCTTAAACACTTGATGAACTGGAATATTGTTACTTCAGAAGTCTATCTAACATAAAGGCGACTGAATTCTGTGAATTGTTACATGTGGCACAATCCAATTAATTAAATAACATTTCATCAATTGCTTCTGTGTAGTGTCTCATAAGTACCTTTACAATAACCCTTGAGAAATTTGTTCCTCAAATACAGAGTGACTTTTAACTTGCAGAAGGGAAAGGATACCCATGCAGCTGTCTCCAGGGCTTGTGGTACTTTATTAATAAGAGACCAGAATGATTTATTTTATTCTGCTGCCAGTCAGTAATTCTAGAGTTTTTTTTAACTGCCAAAATTGATAGAATGGAAAAATGGTGCACACTCATTCACGTAACAATCTTATTCCAGCATCTTTCATCAATCAGCATCACCTCAATGCTGTCTTTCAGCCACTGTCCAGTTTCATTAGACTGCCCTTGTATGTCCCTTGCCATTGTCTGAAGGCAGTTTGTACATCTTCACCAAGTGTTTCCTTGCTACTCCCACACAGATATCTCCAGAGTTGTTGAAGTTTGGTCCTTGAAGTCCTCCCCTATCTTATATGTTGTCCTTTGGCAGTGTCATCTGATGACCCAGGGTCAAATTTCACAGATCTTTAGATGATGCAGTTTCATTAATTCTTTCATTCTATCATGAAGTGATGTTTGATCAGACTGCCTGTTAAATCACGGAGGACTCTCAGCTCCTGGTGATTTAGCCAGTGCAAATATGGAACAATTCTTTCTGCTACTGCTGCAAATTTTGCTGATTCCATTCTACTCCCTGTAAATTCTCTTTGATTTTGACTGTATGAAACCTTGGCATTCTGTTCAACTCTAAGCTGCTTTTTAACCCTAAAGCTACAGATTACTTTGACCATTTTTATTTTGAATTGTTTGTGGGCATTTATGGTAAACCCAGCATGAGTTACCCAAATCTAATTGCTCTGACTGACCCTTGACCTGGCTGGCCCTCCCTTATCCATGTGTCTGAATTCCATTTTATTCAATATGTAGCTGCTCAGCATTAATTCCACAGTAAGTACCACTTCCTTCATCACCCTCGCTGATGGAATTGGCCCTCTATCACCTAAGCTCCTTGCCTTTCCCTTCATAGTCGCCCTATCTCTACAGTCTCTTCCGGCCTTTTAGCCCCATCTGGCAGTTCTCTGATTTTTGTCTTTGCCTGTTTCTCTGCTCTCCTTTGACATGTCATTGCTGGAGGAGCAGACAGATGCTTTGGCTCAACTCTTTGGAATGTAATCCCTAAACACCTCCTTTAAAAGCCAAATCAAAACCTACGATACCTTTCCTAATCTAAATCCCTCCCTCCCACACCCAGTTTCCACTTACATGTTTTTTTTCCATTTGGGCAGCAGTTTGGATATTTGGTATTCCAATGCTATTTGCTGGAGGATTTATTGACAGCTTGTTTCCATATTTCTGTTCCTTCTAATTATGGAGGCATTAGCCATAAGATATGTGCAAGGACTTCAAACTTTTTTTCCTTGAGCTGTATTTAATACAAGCTTCCATGGTGAAATCATTGTTTTTTAAACTAAACAGTTTGTGGAAACAATGTGCAATTGTTGAAAAGCATTTACCTGAAAAGCCTTTGTCTTCTTTTGATTGGATGTTTTCATTGATTTATTTTAAAAGTCTGCTCAAGAAAACAGAGAAAAATGTTTTAAACAATTCAATTAGGAAACCCTCCGATAGATGGACTGTGAATTGAATTCCTTGAATGAGGAATGATTTTAAAGTAGCAAATAAAGCCTTTTGTTCCAGAGGGGAGCGAGATAGAAAACAGGGAACCATTGGTCAGTTATCTTCATGTTTACCATGGGGAAGGCATTGGAATTGATCATTAATGAGATTATAGCTATGAAATTTGAAAACACTCAAGGTGATTAGGTAGAGTCAGTGTGATTTTATTGAAGATAAATCATTGTTCACCAATTTATTGAAATTCTTTGGATGAGTAACATGAAGTGGGTGAAGAGGAGTCTGTAGATATTCGGTACTTTGATTCCTTGAAGGCATTTGATAAGGTGCCATATCAATGATTATTGGAGAAAATAAGCTCATGGGATAGGGGGTATTACCATGGATAGACATTTAGCTGACCCACCAAAACAGAGTGTGTATAAATGGTTCTATATCTTCAGCAGGAGGTGAAGGGTGGAGTTCTAGAAGGTTCTGTGTCAATTTGTGTCAGTGACTTAATTGAGGGGAGTGACGTTAAGATGATTAAATTCATAGACAACACTAGGATAAGCAGAAAAATGTATAATGAAGAAGACACAAGGAATTTGCGTGTGGATACAGATAGATGAGTACGTGAACAAAAGTCTGGCAAGTGAAGTATAATGTGGGAAAATGTATCATTGGCAGGAAGAATGCAAAGGAATGTATTACTTAAATGCAGAATAACTGCAGAATTCTCAGGTGCAAATGATTCTAATTGTTCAAGTACATGAGTCAGAAAATGTTAATTTGCAGGTACAGTACATATTCAAGAAAATTAATGGGATGCTATCATTTCTTATGTGAGGAATAGAACATAAAAGAAAAGATGTAATATTGCAGTTATACTGGGCATTGTGAGACCACATCCTGAACACTGTGTGAGGCTTCGGTCTCCTTCTTGAAGGAAAGATGAGTATGTCAGAGGCTGTTCAGGGGAGGTTTGTTAGAGAGATTCCTGAAATAAGTGGGCTGTCCTATGAAGAAAGGCTGGGCAGGCTGGACTTGTGTCCACTGGAGTTTAGAAGAGTAAGGGTGACCTGATTGAAGTCTTTAAGGTCCTGGGCAGTCTTGACAAATTGAACATGGAAAGGAGTGAGTCCACACGACAAGATATTGCTTTCAAGGCAGAGGTCAGCCTTTCAGGACAGAGATGTCATTTTTCTTTCCTGAGAGTTGTGTATCTTTTGGAACTGTCCATCTCAGAAGGC
>NC_083423.1:12500-20000 GCF_020745735.1 Hemiscyllium ocellatum | reverse complement strand
GGGTTAGGGTTAGGGTTAGGGTTAGGGTTAGGGTTAGGGTTAGGGTTAGGGTTAGGGTTAGGGTTAGGGTTAGGGTTAGGGTTAGGGTTAGGGTTAGGGTTAGGGTTAGGGTTAGGGTTAGGGTTAGGGTTAGGGTTAGGGTTAGGGTTAGGGTTAGGGTTAGGGTTAGGGTTAGGGTTAGGGTTAGGGTTAGGGTTAGGGTTAGGGTTAGGGTTAGGGTTAGGGTTAGGGTTAGGGTTAGGGTTAGGGTTAGGGTTAGGGTTAGGGTTAGGGTTAGGGTTAGGGTTAGGGTTAGGGTTAGGGTTAGGGTTAGGGTTAGGGTTAGGGTTAGGGTTAGGGTTAGGGTTAGGGTTAGGGTTAGGGTTAGGGTTAGGGTTAGGGTTAGGGTTAGGGTTAGGGTTAGGGTTAGGGTTAGGGTTAGGGTTAGGGTTAGGGTTAGGGTTAGGGTTAGGGTTAGGGTTAGGGTTAGGGTTAGGGTTAGGGTTAGGGTTAGGGTTAGGGTTAGGGTTAGGGTTAGGGTTAGGGTTAGGGTTAGGGTTAGGGTTAGGGTTAGGGTTAGGGTTAGGGTTAGGGTTAGGGTTAGGGTTAGGGTTAGGGTTAGGGTTAGGGTTAGGGTTAGGGTTAGGGTTAGGGTTAGGGTTAGGGTTAGGGTTAGGGTTAGGGTTAGGGTTAGGGTTAGGGTTAGGGTTAGGGTTAGGGTTAGGGTTAGGGTTAGGGTTAGGGTTAGGGTTAGGGTTAGGGTTAGGGTTAGGGTTAGGGTTAGGGTTAGGGTTAGGGTTAGGGTTAGGGTTAGGGTTAGGGTTAGGGTTAGGGTTAGGGTTAGGGTTAGGGTTAGGGTTAGGGTTAGGGTTAGGGTTAGGGTTAGGGTTAGGGTTAGGGTTAGGGTTAGGGTTAGGGTTAGGGTTAGGGTTAGGGTTAGGGTTAGGGTTAGGGTTAGGGTTAGGGTTAGGGTTAGGGTTAGGGTTAGGGTTAGGGTTAGGGTTAGGGTTAGGGTTAGGGTTAGGGTTAGGGTTAGGGTTAGGGTTAGGGTTAGGGTTAGGGTTAGGGTTAGGGTTAGGGTTAGGGTTAGGGTTAGGGTTAGGGTTAGGGTTAGGGTTAGGGTTAGGGTTAGGGTTAGGGTTAGGGTTAGGGTTAGGGTTAGGGTTAGGGTTAGGGTTAGGGTTAGGGTTAGGGTTAGGGTTAGGGTTAGGGTTAGGGTTAGGGTTAGGGTTAGGGTTAGGGTTAGGGTTAGGGTTAGGGTTAGGGTTAGGGTTAGGGTTAGGGTTAGGGTTAGGGTTAGGGTTAGGGTTAGGGTTAGGGTTAGGGTTAGGGTTAGGGTTAGGGTTAGGGTTAGGGTTAGGGTTAGGGTTAGGGTTAGGGTTAGGGTTAGGGTTAGGGTTAGGGTTAGGGTTAGGGTTAGGGTTAGGGTTAGGGTTAGGGTTAGGGTTAGGGTTAGGGTTAGGGTTAGGGTTAGGGTTAGGGTTAGGGTTAGGGTTAGGGTTAGGGTTAGGGTTAGGGTTAGGGTTAGGGTTAGGGTTAGGGTTAGGGTTAGGGTTAGGGTTAGGGTTAGGGTTAGGGTTAGGGTTAGGGTTAGGGTTAGGGTTAGGGTTAGGGTTAGGGTTAGGGTTAGGGTTAGGGTTAGGGTTAGGGTTAGGGTTAGGGTTAGGGTTAGGGTTAGGGTTAGGGTTAGGGTTAGGGTTAGGGTTAGGGTTAGGGTTAGGGTTAGGGTTAGGGTTAGGGTTAGGGTTAGGGTTAGGGTTAGGGTTAGGGTTAGGGTTAGGGTTAGGGTTAGGGTTAGGGTTAGGGTTAGGGTTAGGGTTAGGGTTAGGGTTAGGGTTAGGGTTAGGGTTAGGGTTAGGGTTAGGGTTAGGGTTAGGGTTAGGGTTAGGGTTAGGGTTAGGGTTAGGGTTAGGGTTAGGGTTAGGGTTAGGGTTAGGGTTAGGGTTAGGGTTAGGGTTAGGGTTAGGGTTAGGGTTAGGGTTAGGGTTAGGGTTAGGGTTAGGGTTAGGGTTAGGGTTAGGGTTAGGGTTAGGGTTAGGGTTAGGGTTAGGGTTAGGGTTAGGGTTAGGGTTAGGGTTAGGGTTAGGGTTAGGGTTAGGGTTAGGGTTAGGGTTAGGGTTAGGGTTAGGGTTAGGGTTAGGGTTAGGGTTAGGGTTAGGGTTAGGGTTAGGGTTAGGGTTAGGGTTAGGGTTAGGGTTAGGGTTAGGGTTAGGGTTAGGGTTAGGGTTAGGGTTAGGGTTAGGGTTAGGGTTAGGGTTAGGGTTAGGGTTAGGGTTAGGGTTAGGGTTAGGGTTAGGGTTAGGGTTAGGGTTAGGGTTAGGGTTAGGGTTAGGGTTAGGGTTAGGGTTAGGGTTAGGGTTAGGGTTAGGGTTAGGGTTAGGGTTAGGGTTAGGGTTAGGGTTAGGGTTAGGGTTAGGGTTAGGGTTAGGGTTAGGGTTAGGGTTAGGGTTAGGGTTAGGGTTAGGGTTAGGGTTAGGGTTAGGGTTAGGGTTAGGGTTAGGGTTAGGGTTAGGGTTAGGGTTAGGGTTAGGGTTAGGGTTAGGGTTAGGGTTAGGGTTAGGGTTAGGGTTAGGGTTAGGGTTAGGGTTAGGGTTAGGGTTAGGGTTAGGGTTAGGGTTAGGGTTAGGGTTAGGGTTAGGGTTAGGGTTAGGGTTAGGGTTAGGGTTAGGGTTAGGGTTAGGGTTAGGGTTAGGGTTAGGGTTAGGGTTAGGGTTAGGGTTAGGGTTAGGGTTAGGGTTAGGGTTAGGGTTAGGGTTAGGGTTAGGGTTAGGGTTAGGGTTAGGGTTAGGGTTAGGGTTAGGGTTAGGGTTAGGGTTAGGGTTAGGGTTAGGGTTAGGGTTAGGGTTAGGGTTAGGGTTAGGGTTAGGGTTAGGGTTAGGGTTAGGGTTAGGGTTAGGGTTAGGGTTAGGGTTAGGGTTAGGGTTAGGGTTAGGGTTAGGGTTAGGGTTAGGGTTAGGGTTAGGGTTAGGGTTAGGGTTAGGGTTAGGGTTAGGGTTAGGGTTAGGGTTAGGGTTAGGGTTAGGGTTAGGGTTAGGGTTAGGGTTAGGGTTAGGGTTAGGGTTAGGGTTAGGGTTAGGGTTAGGGTTAGGGTTAGGGTTAGGGTTAGGGTTAGGGTTAGGGTTAGGGTTAGGGTTAGGGTTAGGGTTAGGGTTAGGGTTAGGGTTAGGGTTAGGGTTAGGGTTAGGGTTAGGGTTAGGGTTAGGGTTAGGGTTAGGGTTAGGGTTAGGGTTAGGGTTAGGGTTAGGGTTAGGGTTAGGGTTAGGGTTAGGGTTAGGGTTAGGGTTAGGGTTAGGGTTAGGGTTAGGGTTAGGGTTAGGGTTAGGGTTAGGGTTAGGGTTAGGGTTAGGGTTAGGGTTAGGGTTAGGGTTAGGGTTAGGGTTAGGGTTAGGGTTAGGGTTAGGGTTAGGGTTAGGGTTAGGGTTAGGGTTAGGGTTAGGGTTAGGGTTAGGGTTAGGGTTAGGGTTAGGGTTAGGGTTAGGGTTAGGGTTAGGGTTAGGGTTAGGGTTAGGGTTAGGGTTAGGGTTAGGGTTAGGGTTAGGGTTAGGGTTAGGGTTAGGGTTAGGGTTAGGGTTAGGGTTAGGGTTAGGGTTAGGGTTAGGGTTAGGGTTAGGGTTAGGGTTAGGGTTAGGGTTAGGGTTAGGGTTAGGGTTAGGGTTAGGGTTAGGGTTAGGGTTAGGGTTAGGGTTAGGGTTAGGGTTAGGGTTAGGGTTAGGGTTAGGGTTAGGGTTAGGGTTAGGGTTAGGGTTAGGGTTAGGGTTAGGGTTAGGGTTAGGGTTAGGGTTAGGGTTAGGGTTAGGGTTAGGGTTAGGGTTAGGGTTAGGGTTAGGGTTAGGGTTAGGGTTAGGGTTAGGGTTAGGGTTAGGGTTAGGGTTAGGGTTAGGGTTAGGGTTAGGGTTAGGGTTAGGGTTAGGGTTAGGGTTAGGGTTAGGGTTAGGGTTAGGGTTAGGGTTAGGGTTAGGGTTAGGGTTAGGGTTAGGGTTAGGGTTAGGGTTAGGGTTAGGGTTAGGGTTAGGGTTAGGGTTAGGGTTAGGGTTAGGGTTAGGGTTAGGGTTAGGGTTAGGGTTAGGGTTAGGGTTAGGGTTAGGGTTAGGGTTAGGGTTAGGGTTAGGGTTAGGGTTAGGGTTAGGGTTAGGGTTAGGGTTAGGGTTAGGGTTAGGGTTAGGGTTAGGGTTAGGGTTAGGGTTAGGGTTAGGGTTAGGGTTAGGGTTAGGGTTAGGGTTAGGGTTAGGGTTAGGGTTAGGGTTAGGGTTAGGGTTAGGGTTAGGGTTAGGGTTAGGGTTAGGGTTAGGGTTAGGGTTAGGGTTAGGGTTAGGGTTAGGGTTAGGGTTAGGGTTAGGGTTAGGGTTAGGGTTAGGGTTAGGGTTAGGGTTAGGGTTAGGGTTAGGGTTAGGGTTAGGGTTAGGGTTAGGGTTAGGGTTAGGGTTAGGGTTAGGGTTAGGGTTAGGGTTAGGGTTAGGGTTAGGGTTAGGGTTAGGGTTAGGGTTAGGGTTAGGGTTAGGGTTAGGGTTAGGGTTAGGGTTAGGGTTAGGGTTAGGGTTAGGGTTAGGGTTAGGGTTAGGGTTAGGGTTAGGGTTAGGGTTAGGGTTAGGGTTAGGGTTAGGGTTAGGGTTAGGGTTAGGGTTAGGGTTAGGGTTAGGGTTAGGGTTAGGGTTAGGGTTAGGGTTAGGGTTAGGGTTAGGGTTAGGGTTAGGGTTAGGGTTAGGGTTAGGGTTAGGGTTAGGGTTAGGGTTAGGGTTAGGGTTAGGGTTAGGGTTAGGGTTAGGGTTAGGGTTAGGGTTAGGGTTAGGGTTAGGGTTAGGGTTAGGGTTAGGGTTAGGGTTAGGGTTAGGGTTAGGGTTAGGGTTAGGGTTAGGGTTAGGGTTAGGGTTAGGGTTAGGGTTAGGGTTAGGGTTAGGGTTAGGGTTAGGGTTAGGGTTAGGGTTAGGGTTAGGGTTAGGGTTAGGGTTAGGGTTAGGGTTAGGGTTAGGGTTAGGGTTAGGGTTAGGGTTAGGGTTAGGGTTAGGGTTAGGGTTAGGGTTAGGGTTAGGGTTAGGGTTAGGGTTAGGGTTAGGGTTAGGGTTAGGGTTAGGGTTAGGGTTAGGGTTAGGGTTAGGGTTAGGGTTAGGGTTAGGGTTAGGGTTAGGGTTAGGGTTAGGGTTAGGGTTAGGGTTAGGGTTAGGGTTAGGGTTAGGGTTAGGGTTAGGGTTAGGGTTAGGGTTAGGGTTAGGGTTAGGGTTAGGGTTAGGGTTAGGGTTAGGGTTAGGGTTAGGGTTAGGGTTAGGGTTAGGGTTAGGGTTAGGGTTAGGGTTAGGGTTAGGGTTAGGGTTAGGGTTAGGGTTAGGGTTAGGGTTAGGGTTAGGGTTAGGGTTAGGGTTAGGGTTAGGGTTAGGGTTAGGGTTAGGGTTAGGGTTAGGGTTAGGGTTAGGGTTAGGGTTAGGGTTAGGGTTAGGGTTAGGGTTAGGGTTAGGGTTAGGGTTAGGGTTAGGGTTAGGGTTAGGGTTTAGGGTTAGGGTTAGGGTTAGGGTTAGGGTTAGGGTTAGGGTTAGGGTTAGGGTTAGGGTTAGGGTTAGGGTTAGGGTTAGGGTTAGGGTTAGGGTTAGGGTTAGGGTTAGGGTTAGGGTTAGGGTTAGGGTTAGGGTTAGGGTTAGGGTTAGGGTTAGGGTTAGGGTTAGGGTTAGGGTTAGGGTTAGGGTTAGGGTTAGGGTTAGGGTTAGGGTTAGGGTTAGGGTTAGGGTTAGGGTTAGGGTTAGGGTTAGGGTTAGGGTTAGGGTTAGGGTTAGGGTTAGGGTTAGGGTTAGGGTTAGGGTTAGGGTTAGGGTTAGGGTTAGGGTTAGGGTTAGGGTTAGGGTTAGGGTTAGGGTTAGGGTTAGGGTTAGGGTTAGGGTTAGGGTTAGGGTTAGGGTTAGGGTTAGGGTTAGGGTTTTTAGGGTTAGGGTTAGGGTTAGGGTTAGGGTTAGGGTTAGGGTTAGGGTTAGGGTTAGGGTTAGGGTTAGGGTTAGGGTTAGGGTTAGGGTTAGGGTTAGGGTTAGGGTTAGGGTTAGGGTTAGGGTTAGGGTTAGGGTTAGGGTTAGGGTTAGGGTTAGGGTTAGGGTTAGGGTTAGGGTTAGGGTTAGGGTTAGGGTTAGGGTTAGGGTTAGGGTTAGGGTTAGGGTTAGGGTTAGGGTTAGGGTTAGGGTTAGGGTTAGGGTTAGGGTTAGGGTTAGGGTTAGGGTTAGGGTTAGGGTTAGGGTTAGGGTTAGGGTTAGGGTTAGGGTTAGGGTTAGGGTTAGGGTTAGGGTTAGGGTTAGGGTTAGGGTTAGGGTTAGGGTTAGGGTTAGGGTTAGGGTTAGGGTTAGGGTTAGGGTTAGGGTTAGGGTTAGGGTTAGGGTTAGGGTTAGGGTTAGGGTTAGGGTTAGGGTTAGGGTTAGGGTTAGGGTTAGGGTTAGGGTTAGGGTTAGGGTTAGGGTTAGGGTTAGGGTTAGGGTTAGGGTTAGGGTTAGGGTTAGGGTTAGGGTTAGGGTTAGGGTTAGGGTTAGGGTTAGGGTTAGGGTTAGGGTTAGGGTTAGGGTTAGGGTTAGGGTTAGGGTTAGGGTTTTTTAGGGTTAGGGTTAGGGTTAGGGTTAGGGTTAGGGTTAGGGTTAGGGTTAGGGTTAGGGTTAGGGTTAGGGTTAGGGTTAGGGTTAGGGTTAGGGTTAGGGTTAGGGTTAGGGTTAGGGTTAGGGTTAGGGTTAGGGTTAGGGTTAGGGTTAGGGTTAGGGTTAGGGTTAGGGTTAGGGTTAGGGTTAGGGTTAGGGTTAGGGTTTGGGTTAGGGTTAGGGTTAGGGTTAGGGTTAGGGTTTGGGTTAGGGTTAGGGTTAGGGTTAGGGTTAGGGTTAGGGTTAGGGTTAGGGTTAGGGTTAGGGTTAGGGTTAGGGTTAGGGTTAGGGTTAGGGTTAGGGTTAGGGTTAGGGTTAGGGTTAGGGTTAGGGTTAGGGTTAGGGTTAGGGTTAGGGTTAGGGTTAGGGTTAGGGTTAGGGTTAGGGTTAGGGTTAGGGTTAGGGTTAGGGTTAGGGTTAGGGTTAGGGTTAGGGTTAGGGTTAGGGTTAGGGTTAGGGTTAGGGTTAGGGTTAGGGTTAGGGTTAGGGTTAGGGTTAGGGTTAGGGTTAGGGTTAGGGTTAGGGTTAGGGTTAGGGTTAGGGTTAGGGTTAGGGTTAGGGTTAGGGTTAGGGTTAGGGTTAGGGTTAGGGTTAGGGTTAGGGTTAGGGTTAGGGTTAGGGTTAGGGTTAGGGTTAGGGTTAGGGTTAGGGTTAGGGTTAGGGTTAGGGTTAGGGTTAGGGTTAGGGTTAGGGTTAGGGTTAGGGTTAGGGTTAGGGTTAGGGTTAGGGTTAGGGTTAGGGTTAGGGTTAGGGTTAGGGTTAGGGTTAGGGTTAGGGTTAGGGTTAGGGTTAGGGTTAGGGTTAGGGTTAGGGTTAGGGTTAGGGTTAGGGTTAGGGTTAGGGTTAGGGTTAGGGTTAGGGTTAGGGTTAGGGTTAGGGTTAGGGTTAGGGTTAGGGTTAGGGTTAGGGTTAGGGTTAGGGTTAGGGT